>NC_056728.1:1443894366-1443999366 GCF_019279795.1 Protopterus annectens
ACATGTAATAAATAACATTGTCAGTGTCTGCGGACACTGAAAATGAAAACGGCAAGAGGAAACAATACAGGTGGTGTGTCACAGCTTTTGAGACACACCCCCTGTATTTTTAAAGCTGTGCGGCAGTTCTGCATGCTGCAGAATCAGGAAATGTGTGCAAATGCACACACATACCCCTCAACCATACAGATATTCGCAGAATGCCAGATGTTAGTCTCATAAGTGTGGTCCACTCCACATATGAGATGGTTGGCTGTCAAAATAGTGGAAAATCATTAAAGAGTGAAATTGGAAAATAATGGCAGACAATGCAGTTTCAGACATTGTACCCTTCAGAAAAGTCATGACATGCAATGCAAAGCATGTTATCCTATCAACTTTCTAAGTTGGCCAGAGCAATATATAAAATCTGTCCCTATTCTTCCCCCTTCATGTCAGCCTTTGTCCAAATGTCCTGCCCTATCAGGCAGAAAGCAATATGCATACCCCTAAAGTAAAATAAAAATAGAACACAAAGTTAAATATTTTTTTCTGTTCCCAATAATGTTTAAGCATAGCTGAGCAGGTGTGCATGTTGCACATCTATGCATAGCAGAGTTTAAACATCTAAAAGAGTTAAATAGAAACATGCAATCAAAACAATGAAAGTGGAGTTTGCTTTACCAGAAAGGCTCATCCAGACTCTGCTACACTTTGCTGTGAAGGAAAGGTTAGTTTGCTGTTATTTTTTGTATTACTGTATTGCCTTTCTATATTTTGAATACTGTAGTTTGTTTTCTTTACTTTGTGTTTTGCTTGCATTCTGTTTTAACAGCATATTAAAACTTCAAAAGAGACCACAGCTCTCTCTGTTCTGAGTCAGGCAGAATTTTTTCCGCCCTCCCACCCATTTAAGTTGTCTTGTTAAATACCACTGTCTTTCTAGTTGCCCGCCTCTTATGTTAATCTGACCATATATCTCATTTCTCTCTACTTTCACTGGCTTATGTGAGTAATCACAAAATCATCATTTTGAAATCCCACCCCTTCAATTATTTAAATTTATTGGCCATCCTACAGTATTTCATAGTACCAAAATACAAAAGTGACCACCCCTTTCAATCCATCTTGCTGTTTTAAAAATAGTAACTCTCCACTAAACCTTAACTTTTTAAACAGGTAAAACTCAAGTTACCTACTTTCACATCTAACTTCTCTAGTGCACACTGCAGAGTGCATTCTTTTCAATCTTACCTTTAAGCATCCCTGTGACTAGCACTTTCTCTAATACCTGCTGGAAAGCACTAGGAAGCCTTAAACTCATACAAACACTGAACTCTCCTTGTTAACAAGGAGAAATTAATAGTAGGCACTAAACAGCCTATAATTGTAAAGTACCTTGCTAAGGAAACAGCTCCTATACTTTACAAAGAAAAAAAAAGCCCCAAACCAAGCATGTCCAAGGGTCAGCTTCCGGTGATTTCTCCTGTCCACCTGGTGAATCTGGGCATACTGGGGCAATGCAGCAATTGCCTCATGTACACAGACAACCCTCTCCTCCTACCACCCAACACTACAACCTGTGAGAGATGCACTTACATAGCCAAAATGGAAGCAAAGCTCTCTCCACCCAAGATTGTGCTAAACAGTCAAGAGGAGAAGGTTAACACCCACACTACATCTCAAGCAACACATAGCCCTTCTAAACCCGCACCACCAACACCCACATATAGCAACACTAAATCCACATATGCAGAGGCCCTTAACTGTAACCTGCCCAAGCAACAAAGACCTCTGAAGCTGAAACGCAAACACCAATCACAACCAATGTGTCACATAGTTCACAACACCAGTGTGCCACCCAGCAACAACCCCTAAGGCAAGATAATGTACCTAACACTTTAGTCATAGGTGACTCTATAGTCCAGCACACTGATATCCCTCTCACCAGGTTGAATAAGGAGAAAATTACAATCAGCTGCCTGTCGGGTGCCAGGATCCGCCACATAACGCATGCACTCAAGTCACTCCACAACAAGTACAAATATGACTCTGTCATTGTCCATGTTGGAGTGAATGACTTGAGACGTACCTCCCTGGACTACATGAAAAGAGACATGGAAGAGCTCCCAGATCATGTGGCCCAGGCAGGTATGACCCTAGCCCTAAGTAGCATCCTGCCTTCGCCCAGAATGATACCACAATATAAGGATAAAATGATTGACTTCAACAATTGGCTAAGCTTATGGTGTCATTCAAAGGGGATCCAGTATCTGTCTGCCTGGGATGACATGATTGACAGACCACGATGCTTTGCCAGAGATGGTCTGCACCTGTCGCCCCTGGGATTCAGGTTACTGGCTAAGGCTCTTGCCACCCCTATAGTGCCTTTTTTAGGCAAACTTCTAAGGACAAAATCACCACCGTAACAGGTACAAGCATGCAAAATCTGAAGGTAATGCTAGAAGTCTAAACCTCAAAATGCACTCTCTCGAGGTACTCCTAAAAATGGAGAACATCGATATCTGTGCAGTAACTGAGACCTGGTTCAAGGCTCCAGAGAGCACCCCTGCAATACCAGGCTACAACTCTTACCACACTTTTCGGCCACCAAACCAGGACCGAAACACTAAAGGTGGAGGAGTGTCAATATTCACCAAGGATATTCACACCACCGGGCTAGTTGGCCAACACAATGTGTCTGAAATTCTCCAAGTGCAACTAACACTAGGTAAGACTGCAATCCAAATTGTAGCTTGCTACAGATCCCCACCATACCCCAAGATTCTCACTACACCTTTCTAAACATACTGGAAAATATTAAGATAGAACCAAACACCCTAATACTGGGTGATTTTAACTACCCTGCCATTAACTGGGAAAACTACTCATGTCCCAACACCTTTGCTAGCGGTTCTTGGAATTCAGAAATTCCAATGCCCTGGATCAACTAATCCATAGTCCCACCAGGGCTCCAGTATCCTAGACCTGGTCATTACCAACATGGGAAATCAATGCTCCATACCTATGGTCACCCCTCGTTAGTCAGGTCTGACCATAAGCTAATCACCCTTAACATCCACATCCCACCCCACCCCCAGTAAAGAAACCACCATAAAAACTTCTCCAAAGCCAACTTCATGCTGCTCAAGTCAGAAGTGACAAACTTCATAACACCCATGCAGATGGGAACTGAAAGTTCAACTGCTGAATCCTACACTAAGGCACTGTACGAGCACATCCACTCATGCATGAATCATGCCATCCCAAATAGAACCAAAATGCTCTCATCCAAAAAGGAAGCCAATCTGGTGGTCCCCTGCCATAAACAAACTTTACAACAAAAGGAAGAAACTTTTGCAGAAAAGGGAAAATCCCAGGATGCAAAAACTCCCTTACTAGCCTCAGTAAGAAACTGAGATGCCTCATAAAATCCTCCAAAGCTAGTTACGAAAATAAAATTGCCAAAGATTCCAAAGACAACCACAAAGCATTCTATAACTATGTCAAGAATCTAAATGGCAATGCTCAGATCTGCTCTGAGCTAAAACAGAATGGCATTAAATATACTGATCCAAAGGAAATTGCCAATATCCTGGCAGATCGATTCAGTGCCAACTTCACCCCCCTCTCACCCCCTAAATGGCCCATCTCAATACCGGAAGATTGCCAAATTCCAGTAATAACGGCCACACAGGTACAAAACGCACTCTCTAAAGCCAAGAATACAGCATCCATGGGACCGGATGACATCCCGGGCTGTGTACTACATGAACTACAATATGAACTGGCACCTCACCTAAGTGTCATGTTTAATCATAGCCTCACCTCAGGTTTCGTATCCACTGAGTGGCGCAGAGCTGCAGTTATCCAAATCCACAAGGGGGGATCCACCTTGGATCCCGGAAACTACCGTCCCATCAGTCTGACAAGCCTTATCTGCAAGGCCATGGAGCGTATTATCATGGAACTTATAAACAAAGACATTGGCAACCTTCAAACACTGGACCCCACCCAGTTTGGGTTTGTGAAGGGCCGATCTTGTCTCCTGAACCTGATTGACTTCTTTGAATCAGTCTCCAGAGCCATGGACAAGGGTAAGGTGGTCCACACAGCCTATCTAGACCTTGCCAAGGCCTTTGACACCATCCCCCACTCTGGAATCATAGATAAACTTACTAAGTTGGGCATCAATCCCTATGTTACCCAATGGGTTGCTAAATGGCTTACTGATAGAACCCACACTGTAAAAGTAGCCAACGCCAAATCCAGCTCCAGACAAGTGACAAGTGGAGTACCTCAGGGTTCAGTCCTGGGGCCGCTCTTGTTTGGCATCTACTTCTCTGAAGTACAGGTCAACACTAAGGGACTCTGGCTAACAAAGTTTGCAGATGACTGCAAACTGGGAGCCATTATTGAATCCCCAAATGATGTGGATACTCTACAAAAGGGCCTTACTGAAACAGATGCTTGGTGCCAGAGCCATGGGCTCAAGCTCAATGCCAAGAAATGTATTGTTATCCCCTTTGGGAAAAAACATGTATCCATGAATTACCATATAGGTGGCAGTACACTAAACACAGAAAGTGTGATAAGAGACTTAGGGACACAGGTGGACAGTGGTCTCACCTTCGATAACCACATCGCCACAACAGTCAGGAAATCCTTCTATGTGGCACACCTCATCACGAAGGGCTTTTCATCCAGAAAAAAGGAGGTCATTGTCCCACTGTACTCATCCCTCATTAGACCCATTATAGAATACAATGCCCCATTTGGTATGTACCTCTCAAGACATCTGCAACAACTGAAAAGGCCTCAGAAATACCTCTCTAAAAGAATCACAGGCCTAAAGCAGATGCCCTACGCTGAGCGCCTTAAAAAACTCCAGCTATACTCTGTCGCATATCGTCTACTCAGAGGCGATCTCTGCTTAACATACAAGGCCATGTTAAACCCAGAGCTGTTGGACATGCTACACTTAAAGAAATCCCAATCCCTCAGAGCTACACGCTCCAGGGATCTAAACCTTGTCATCACAATAAACAAAACATGCAGGAGGGATAGGTTCCTGACCCAGAGACTCCCCAGACTCTGGAATAGATTGCCCATACATGTCAAGCAGAGTGCCTCTTTGGACCTCTTCAAGAGGAACCTTGACGATTGGATGGGAGAAAGGAAATTCACCCCAGGGATCACGTCAGTCGCCCTGCTAGACAGGGGTCCAGGAAAGTAAATAATGTGGGAAGAAATAGCCAGGGAATTGTTATGGCTAGGCTTGTATAGGCCCTAGGGCTGATAGCCTAGTACCAACCTATGAACCTCTGAACCTATGAGTAGTGTAGTGGTTAGAGTGCTCATTTATCATGCAGCCAGTCATGGTTCGAGCCCCAAAGCAATCCATTCATTTTCATATGTGAAACATGGCTAAAATATATTTTTTATAAATAGGTAGCGAATATTACACACTTGTTGAACAGGGTAGTATAGCAGGTTCAAATGTCAGGTGTCAGTGAAGTACAGATGTGAAACCCTCACATAAACACAAGTGTCCCATACAGTATAGCCACAAAAATGTAATGTAATGAAAGTACATAAAATGAGAATAATAATAATAATGATAATAATAATCATAATAAGTAATAATACTAATGACAGTCCATAAAATAATAGCTGAGCAATGCTAAACTGAGCTCAGCTGTGCTTAGCTGGAGTAAGCATTGCTGAAATATGTATGTTTAGTAAAAATTAGTGTAGCTAAGAGGATTGCACACTAGTAAGCAGGGCTTTGCATCTACCCATTTAAGCAATGCTTGCAAATGCTAAGCAAGTTTGCCCGGTACTTAGCTTAGCACAGCATATTCAAAAATGTCCAGTCATGACAAAGGGTGGGAAATCAGTCCAATCTATACCTCACAGGAGAGAATACAGCTTATAACCAGTTGTAGTTTCCTACTGTAGGTACTATGGCTGGTGTCTGTGAAGGTGTGTGCTTTCGGGCACAATGCTGGGGAATTCAGGAGTCCAGGGTCATAGTCAGACTCCTTGTAGAAAACCATGACATGAGACTGCTGCAGGACCAGTAATAGGGCTCTCAATACAAAATGGAGGCCTGGGAATGTCTCACCCATGATCTCACCAGTGCCACTGGCATCTCTTGGACTGGTGAGCAGGTCCAGCACCACTTTGCTGACTTGAAGCTGAGAAAGAGGGAGGTCTTGGACCAGTGGGTCCAAGATGTCCAGGCGGGGAATGCTCCAGGCGTGTGTAAGTATCAGTCACAATAACAAGTCCGTAGGAGAGTAATACTGAAATACAGGTTATATATCAATAAAATTGTAAGTACTTGTCAATAAAAGTCAAAACCCCAGACTGTTTGAATTTACTTTGGTAGTGTATGAAATGAAAATGTGTACAGTTTATGTATAGCAACTATAGCTCTGAAGGAATTAAACAATCAAGGCTCATCTGACAAAGATTGTGAAGTTATAAAACAGGAGATTAACTATATGAAATCTTGCATGCACCAAGATCTGATATCTGAATAGTAATGTTGTGTTAACCAGTGTTTTCTACACTGTGCTATACAAGACATATGTGCTATGCATGAATTTCAGAATTACAACTTCAGAGTGTACAACCAAGGGAGTATTAGACAGAAAACAGTCAAACAAAAAGCAGCAGTTTCTCATTTTGTCATTCTGATGAAACACAAACTTGTTGTATTTTTTTGCACAAACAGGCACAGTTCAAATCCCCGGAGTGGTAGTAAATTGTATGCATAATTTCACTCAGGAGTTTGTGAATATGTGTAGAAACAGTCAGGTAGTGTTAACAGAAATTTCCTCCACAGGTCTGCCAGATCAGAAAAGGTATAAAGTAGCTATAAGAAGGCTGTAGTTATACTGTGTCCAACACCCACTGTCTAACCCCAAGGCTGGTAAGGATTGTAAGATAAGTGCATACACCAAGTAGTCTCAACCAAAAAATGTTCAAGTGTCACGCTGTCACAGCTAGTCATCACTGCTGCCAACAACCAGGGTGACCAATAGAAATCAAGGCAGAGTATGTCAGTAGCACACACACACAGTATGAGTGCACATATGTAACCCTGACTATGTGAATATGGGTAGAAACAGTCAGGTAGTGTTAACAGAGATTTCCTCCACAGGTCTGCCAGATAAGAAATGGTATAAAGTAGCTATAAGAAGGCTATAATTATACACTGTGTACAAACATACCACTGCCCAACCCAAGGTCATAGGTTGTTGTAAAGTGAGTTAATACCTGTAGAGTAATGATTAGACCAATGATCCTTAAAGTTGTGAGCACTTCAAACATATATAGTTGTTAATTGACATATCTCTCTCTATCCCCCACCTCATCTGCGCCAATAATCTAAACACATAAATCAATGGGTATGTTTCTCACCAAACCTACTGTTGGGACATGTCCTATTGTTCTACAAATATTGAAATGTTTTTCTATTAATGTTCCCTGTTCAAATACTATCATTGGTGGCTGTTCCTATCAATGTAACCTGCATGCCAATATAATGCCCACTGTGCTGCCATATATGCATGCATTCTGTTTGCTATGCAACTGTTCCAAATATGTTATTTTGGGTTAATGGGAATACCTATTCATGCTGTTGTAATTAATTCTGGAATGAGTTTTTTCATGTCTAACCAATATATGTTGCAAAACTGCAACACTATAGCACATCTGGGAAGGCCAATCCCAGTGCATCTGCCTCTCCCGCCCCAACTGCCTGTGGCACCAGGTCCCAGTACATCTGGGACCCACCCCAGACCTTCTCATCTGCTGGTCCTGCACCACCTTTGGGTGGAACCACCTCAGGGGATGGAACTTGCCCTGCCCTGGGTGTGGGTGCTGAGAGAATCCTGTCACCTGAAGTCAGATCCGGAGATTGGTGCATGGCGAGCTTCAAAAGGAGTTTGCAGATCTGCTATGCCAGCTTGAGGGCTGTGAGATGCATCTCTAGAGGGTCAGACTGCCCATCCTCCTCAGCCCCCAGCACAGCCATCTTCGGGGCCGTGAAGGTGCAGTGGTGACTGCCCATGGGTGGGGTCCTCATTCTCACTGTATCCATTTGGGTGCTCATGGGCATCTGATTCCCAACCACCCCTGCAAGTTCAAGGGGTTTACCCCCCACATGTGTCATATACCGCCACTGTCTGATGTCTTTTCAGTCTTCTCTGTCTTCCTACTCAACTTTCCTCCCCAAATATACCTACTATCCTTCCCTAACATCCCACTCTCCACTTCAAAAAAAAGGCTAATCTGTCCCCACAAAATAATTTCACCCCATACATAGCTGTACATTTTGCACACGTGTCCACTGGACACATGAAATCTGGTCTAACTGGCTTCACAATACATTATTGTTGTCCTCACTCATCTCTCAGGGGTTTGAGTATCCAAATTTACCTCCAAATTCTGTATATATGCAAAGCTGTTGCTGTAGAAGAAATGGACAGCTATGGACCTTCCCTACACCCATCTATCACATTCCTGGCTATCTTTCATAATGTTTTTCCCTCTTCTTTCCCCTTTTTTTCAGCACTTTCCTATCAACCCTTTTTTATTTTCTTTAAAAAAAATTAACACAGGGGTAAGTGGGAGTAAGTGTGTTTACGTGGTGCTAAGTGAAGTTAATGCAGATGAAGCACTTCTAGGGCTAACTGTGTGTAAGCATAGTTCACCACCATTTAGCATCACTTAGCTCTGCACAAACCTGTTTAAAACTGCTTAAAAGTGGCTGAATCACTTTGTATCCAACAGCCCATGTTCTATCCAGCAACAAAAGAATCAGCCCCTACAAGTCTTGAGCCCAGGACCCTGCACACCATAGACACAACAGTCTACCACTAAGCCATCTGAGCTGTGTATATGTATGATGTTTATCAAACATATCATTCAGTAGAGTCATTCAACAGTAGGGAAAAGATTCTGTAGAATTAGTCAAGTTTTGTGTGTGTATATATATATATATATATATATATATATATATATATATATATATATATATATATATATATATATATATATATAGATCCCTATCACAACACCGACAAGCCACAAAGCCGACACCCGACACCAAAAGACTGAAAACGCACAAAACCGACAACTCACAAAACTGAACACCATAACACTGACACCCAAAACACCGACACACAAAACGTAAACTACACATTACACACAACTATACATGCACTAACAGTAACCCTAACCCTAAGGTCCGACACTACCGCACACTTACCCTACCCACACCCTAACCCTAACTCATTTAACCTGCCACTAAACCTAAAGTCCGTCACTATTGCACACTTACCCTACCCGCACCCTAACCCTAACTCACTTAACCCGCCACTAAACCTAAAGTCCGACACTACCGCACACTCACCTTTCCCGCACCCTAACCCTAAATCCCTCACTATCTCACACTTACCTGTCCGCTCCCTAACGCTAAATCCCTCACTATCGCACACTTACCGAGTCACGCTCACACATTGCCCATGTCGGTGTTTCGGCTGTCGGGATTTCACCTTGACGATCATCTGTCTCGTCGGTCTTCTGGAGTCGGTCTTCTGAGCTTCGGTGTTTTGGCATGTCGATCAAGTCAAGCGGAACCATATATATATATTTGTGTGTGTGTGTATTGGAGTTGCACATCAGATCTGTACCCAAAACCTCTTACTCTAACAAATCTGTCCAAAGGATGTCAAAATGGAGGTCAAGGGGCCCACAATAGTGACATCTTTGAAATATTGTCCTTATCCCTCTCTCTCCAGCAGCAACTGTTCTGCCTTGTAACAAAAGTATCAGTCCTGCCAAGTCTTGGACCCAGGGCCCTATACACCATAGCCAGAGGAATGTACCACTACACCATGTGAGCTACACAAAATGCTGATGTTTTTCCAAACGTATCAGTCAGTAGAGTCATTCAACAGTAGGGAAAAGATTCAGTAGAATCAGTCAGGTTTTCTATATATACATTTATTTATGTATGGTGATGCATATATGTGGACAAATATAGAAACAAAATATATCTATAGAGATATACATGTAAGATATATACATATATACATAAACATATATATATAGTAGCGTATATAAATACATACTCACATATATATATATATATATATATATATATATATATATATATATATATATAAATATATATTTACATATATATATATAGATATTTATATATATGTATATATATGTATATAGGTCTAGGACTTTTGAACAAAAGTTCAAAAGCCCAAATCCATTACCATCAAACACACTTTAATGAAAGCACTTTCATTGAAAAAGCTCTTTTGTTAAAATATGTTAAAAAAAACACAAAATCTACTTGAATGCAGGGGGCAAGCTCCCCTGTGCCCCCGACACCCTCCCTACTTTAATATTCTCATTCCAAGGTCGCACTACAATGGGGAAAATTGAATTTACCCTTACCGCACAGTAGTACAACTGGAACAACAAGCATATTTACGCGAAAGCGCTGCTTCGGTGAACAGCACTTTCTCGGAAGTATGCTCACCAAATTGTGATTCGGTGAAAGATGCAGTCGAGCATCTGTACGGATCCCATATATATATATATATATATATATATATATATATATATATATATATATATATATATATATATATACATATATATATATATATATATATATATATATTTATGCATATGTATACAGCTACAAACAAATGCAATCTGAGGGTCATGCTGCTCAACACTAGAAGTCTAAATCTCAAAAGGCACTCACTCAAAGCACTCCTTATTCACAAAGGATGCACACACGTCCACACTGGTAACCCAACATAATGCATCACAGATACTACAGGTGTAGCTAACACAGGATAAGACAGCAATTCAAGTTGTAGCCTGCTCTAGGTCCCCAACCATGTCCCAAGAGTCAAACCCCACATTCCTAAGTGACCTGCAGAATATTACTGCCTAGCCTAACACTATCATACTGGTTGACCTCAACTACCTCTCCATTAACTGTGAAAGCTTCCCATGTAGCAATGCACTTGCCCATTCTTACCTGTAATGCAACCATTCCAATCATCTGGACCAGCTCATTTCTACACCCACTACAGGTAGCAACATCATTGACTTAGTCAGCACTAACATGCACAACTGTTGCTGTACGCCAATAGTCAACTCTGCCATGGTTAGATCTGACCACAATGTCAGCATCTTAGAAATCCACAAACCTCCCACACCCCTGCAAAGGTAACCACCGTGAAAAACCTTTCCAATGCCAACTTTGGCATCCAAGGATCAGAGGTGGCTAACTTCACGGCACCCTTGCAAATGGAGGCTAGTTGCATGACCTCCAAACACACACCAATGCAGTACGAATAGGTACACAAATGCATGGATTCCACCATACCCAATTGAAACAAAACACTTCCCTCCAGATAAGGGAAGCCAGTCTGGTGGTCCCCTGGCCATGCAACTCTACAGCAGAAGGAGAAACCTGATATGGAATAAGGTGCAGTCCCAAGACTGGAAAAAAACCCTTATCAGCCTCAACATAAATATGAGATTCCTCATGAAATACTCTAAAGCTTGCTGTGAAAACAGAATTGCAGCACACAGTAAAGACATCCACAAGGCCTCCTATAATTATGTAAATAATCTCCACGGCACTACCAACATGTGCTCTGAGCTACTGCACAATGTTACCTTCTATACCAAGGCAACAGCTATTGCCAATATACTGGCTCACATATTCAGTGCCAACTTTACCCCTCTCCCCACCCCCAAAGGACCAATCACAATACCAGTACACTGCCAGGCACCCAGTAGTACTGCTGCTTTGGTTAAGACACCACTGTCCAAGGCCAATAATACAGCTTCTATTGAACATGGCAATATCCATAGCTATCTTCTGCATGAACTACTGAATGAACTGGCACCTCACCTGTGTGGCCTGTTCAATCACAGCCTTACATCAGGCTTTGTCCCTACTGACTGGTGCACTGCCATAGTTATCTGTCTCCACATAGGAAGAGTGGCTGCAGATCCTGGGAAGCATCACCCCATTAGCCTGACAAGGCTGTCATGCAAAGCTTTGGAACACATCATCATGGACCTAAGAAACAGGGATATGGGAATCTCTAGACACAGGATCCCACATAGTTTGCTTCTTTGAAGGGTATATCATGCCTGTTTAATCAACCTGTTCGACTTTTTTGAGTCACTCACCAGAGCTGTGGATGAAGGTAAGGTGGTTCATACAGCCTACCTCAATCTGGCCAAGCCCTTTGATAACATTCCCCAGTCAAGTAGTATACAACAACCAAAAAACTCAATCAAAAGAAACCCAACCACAGGAGAGCAATAATACTTCATTCAATGTTACTCAATACTGCAACAGTTCAAAGACACAATGAACAGTGTCCCAAAAATGACATTATTACAGTTCCAAAAGCACAACAATGGATCAAGCGCTTTCATCCACCCAAAGTGGACTTCATCAGAATCAATTAACTAATTAATTTCACTGTATTTATACACTTTTTGGCATCAAGACCTTAATATATACTTAAAGAAAACAACACACAAAATATCAACTCTTATATAATATGAATAATATAAAAAATCAAATACATTTGTATTTTAATAAATAGTTCACATACTTTCTCATTCTATATTAAATAAAATAAAATAAGGTGACAATGTTTATTATATTGTTTTATGCCACTTGATAAGACATTATTATAAAGTGCCTTTAATCTGAGTTGATTCATGATTCATACAATACTTCCTATAATATTCACAATATATAATATATAATATTTCTCTTAAAATCAATTTGCTAATTTACTAATGAACCTAATAAATGCTTTAAAAAAAATTTTTTTTAATTAAAAATATTAATAATTTATAAATAATTTATAAAATATTTATAACTTTAAATATGCATATATGTATATAGTACAACATGAATTTGAGTAAATTGATAAAACTTCTAATAATTCATTAATAAAAATGGTTTTAAAGAAAACCTTTAATAATTCATCAAAAGAAATGGTTTTAAAGAAATGCCATCATTTAAGCCTGGGGGAGTCGTGGCATCTGTTAGTATCTGCCATTTTGCTTCCTTCTCAGCTAAGTAAACCCCCATATTACCTCACATTAAGAACATCATGAAGAAATATTGGAACATTTTTTCCTTGGAACCTGAAGTTAAGAAAATAGTGGGTGAAGCCCCTTCATTTGTACTTAAAATGGGTCAAAATATTAAGTCTATTTTGGAGAAGTCAGAAAAGATGTATGTTAAACCCTTAAGATATAATGGGACACACAGATGTGGAAATTGCAAGTACTGCCATTGCATAATGGATGTAGACCGTATAATTTTGGAGAACATTAATAAAACAAGAATTAAATTTGGGAGAGGTAATTGTAATACGCAGAATGTAGTATATATAGCTAAGTGTGTAACATGTCCCGATACTATATAGGAAAAACAGAACGTAGGTTCAAGAAGAGAATATATGAACATTTATATGATATTAAGAAGGAAGATAGAATTAATGCATTGTATAGGCATATATTAGCATTGGATAATAGGCATCAATTTAGATTTGCCATCATTGAGACTGTTTCTAATAATATGAGGGAGGTAATCTGGGGGTTTTACTTAGCTGAGAAGGAAGCAAAATGGCAGATACTAATAGATGCCATGACTCCCCCAGGCTTTAAAACCATTTCTTTTGATGAATTATTAAAGGTTTTCTTTAAAACCATTTTTATTAATGAATTATTAGAAGTTTTATCAATTTACTCAAATTCATGTTGTACTATATACATATATGCATATTTAAAGTTATAAATATTTTTTGAATTATTGATAAATTATTAATATTTTTAACTTTTAGAAAATTTTTTTTAAAGCATTTATTAGGTTCATTAGTAAATTAGCAAATTGATTTTAAGAGAATTATTATATATTATATATTGTGTATATTATAGGAAGTATTGTATGAATCATGAATCAACTCAGATTAAAGGCACTTTATAATAATGTCTTACCAAGTGGCATAAAACAATATAATAAACATTGTCACCTTATTTTATTTTATTTTATTTTCTATAGAATGAGAAAGTATGTGAACTATTTATTAAAATACAAATGTATTTGATTTTTTATATTATTTATATTATATAAGAGTTGATATTTTGTGTGTTGTTTTCTTTAAGTATATATTAAGGTCTTGGCGCCAAAAAGTGTATAAATACAGTGAAATTAATTAGTTAATTGAATCTGATCAAGTCCACTTTGGGTGGATGAAAGCGCTTGATCCATTGTTGTGCTTTTGGAACTGTAATAAAGTCGTTTTTGGGACACTGTTCGTTGTGTCTTTGAACTGTTGCAGTATTGAGTAACATTGAAGGACGTATTATTGCCCTCCTGTGGTTGGGTTTCTTTTGATTGAGTTTTTTGGTTGTTGCATACTATTTGGATTCATTTCAATATGGATACTCAAGAGGATCCTAACACAGGGAAGTGTACGCCTTGTGGTACTAATGAACTGGAACAGCTTTGTTCCGAAGTTTCGTCATTGAAAGGGGAAGTCACACGTATTTTGGAGTTGCTGATGCAACGGAATGAGACACGTACTGAGAGAGCGCCATTATTTTCTTGTAGAATGCCATCGGGGTCTAGCGATTTAGATTTCGAATTGCCCAACGGCCAAAATTAAGCAACGAATATTGTTTTATGCAATCATGTACTTGATTTAACCAATAAGTTGCCCGAGAACAGTCGGTTAATGGAAAAGGATTTCACTTTTGACTTTTCTCTATACAATATAGAGGAAGAGTCTAAACAAACTGGTGCAAAGCCTAAAGAGACAATGACAGGGAAAACCTATACATCGGTGGTTAGTGGCAACCAGAGTAAACCAGGTACTGTACAAACAAGCTCTAGCCCTCGGACTAGAAGCAATATTAATTTGGGTAATGTTAGAACTAATGAAATGAACCATTTGGACAACTTTATTACATATGATGTTAATTTTGATGAAACTGGACAAAAGGATGTTAGGTCTGTTTTTAAAAACATTGATGGCAGTCAAGGTACTGTGCATGATATGATATACCAAATGGGCAAATTTTTTAATATTATTAGGGGTATAAAGGTGGACAATGCTTATTTAAATCAATGTTTGACTATGCATATAGTGCCGAAAGGTCTTAGATTTTTTAAAATTCCTATGGGAATTGAGTTGAATGAACAAAATTGTGGTGATTTTGAGAAATTGTTTGATAAATTTGGTTGTGATTTTATGGAATTGCTTATTAAGAAAAAACGATGAGAAATTATGTTTTTATATTGATAAAGTATAGAAGTTAAATAAAATTATATGTGAGGATCTATTGTTTGAACAGTGGAAATGTTTATATCAGAAGCAATTTAGTGAAGTTAATAGGAAAGCTGATATTATTATACAAAGGAAATATAAGAAATTGGCAAGAGATACTAATGATTATAAAAACAAGACGGCATATCAGAGGAGGAAAAGTAATGGGAAAGGCAATAGATTTCACATTAAGGCCAATAATGATGACACATTAGATAATGATGTAAATTTTCAAAGGGGATGGAAACAAACAAGGAGAATGAATGGGGTGAGAAAATGGGAATGTAGGGAAAATTTGGAAAACCAAAGATGGGGTCAAGAGGTGAACTATCCCCACCAAAACATTGGAGGGAGAAGTATTAACTATTACTTCAAATGAACCATCCCAATATGTATATAATAGTGCAAATGATAAGGAAAAGGATTTGAATAAACATATAAGGATTATTGATGCAGAAGGCATCATTCATCAAAAAAATGATTTCTATGTATACAATTACACTGACAAAGTAGTTACTAATGAACATTTTACTTTATTTTCTAAAGGAATGAAATTTGTGCCCAACAATCAGTTTAGAGTAGTAGATAGTATTATTGAAATTAAAAAAAATATCTTAGGAAACTTAATTTAGCCATATATTTTCAAAATGAACCTAATAAGATTGATACTAATAGAATTAAGAAAAAGAGTTATTTTATTCCACCTAGTAACACATATATAAATTTATATGAAAAACTTGTAACTCGAGATATATATGTGTTAAAAAATTATGTTCATAAAAGCAATAATAGGACAATTAATATAGTTGATAATAATATGAATGAAAAAGAGTTAGTTTTACTTAAAGATATCACTGAGGACAGGTCTATTAGAATTATGAAACCAGATAAGGGAGAGGGATAGTTATATATAATCAGGATGAGTATATAAATAAAATATTTAATATTTTAGTTACTTCTGGTAATTATACTTCTGTTTCTTTGAATGAAATTAATATAGGATACAGACAGATTGATTTATTTCTGGAAGATATGTTAACTGATGGTAGAATTAATTTAGACTTATTTAATTATATGAAAGTTGAGTATCCCTTTATGGCAACAATTGTAGGAGTGCCTAAAGTGCATAAAGATTATCATGACCCACCATTCAGGCCAATTATATCAGGTAGTTATTCTAAGACATTCCCTATGGGAGTAGTTATAAATGTTAAGCTTAAACATATATATGAAAAAAGTCCACACATGATTAAGGATTCATGGATTTTTTTAGGGAATTTAACACCAGATTTATGAAAAGAAGGTTTAATATTTATCTCTATTGATGTAGTCGATCTTATTTCATGCATACCTAAGGAACAAGGATTAGAATGTTTTTATAATAGTATACGTGCTTATTCACAGCTTGATTGGGAAGAAACATTGGTTATTATGGAACTTTTGAGTATTATTTTGGATTATAATTTCATTTATTTTGAGGGGGAATATTACAGGCAGACCTGTGGAGTCACCATGGGTACTGCCTGTGCACCAATGTATGCTAATTTGGTTATATTGGACCGGGAGCTGCAATATATATTCAAGAGTCAGTATTATAAATATATCAGATATTATACCAGATTTTTGGATGATATATTTATTTTATGGGAAGGTCAGGAAGAGTTGATAGATGATTTTATGGGGTACCTAAACAATACTAGTCAGTTTTTGAAATTCACACACAATGTTAATAAGGATGGTCTGGCATATTTAGATACTTTTATATCCAGTGGTAAGGAGGGATTTGAATCTCGGATATATAGAAAAAATACATTTTCTAATAATTATTTAGATTATAGTAGCAACCATCCTTACAAGACGAAAAAAAGTATATTTAAAGTTCAGTGCATACGAGCTGCACGAATGAGTTCAAATTATGACAAGATGCTGGATGAAATAGAATTTATAAGCAATTTATTTATTAATAAAGGGTACCCAATTCAACTCATTAATGATGTTAAGTCTTTAGTTATTAAAGAA
This sequence comes from Protopterus annectens, assembly GCF_019279795.1. NCBI lineage: Eukaryota > Metazoa > Chordata > Ceratodontiformes > Protopteridae > Protopterus > Protopterus annectens. The sequence goes on from NC_056728.1 coordinate 1,443,911,784, forward strand.
TGGGGTAACAAATACTTCCCAGTCCTAGGCAAACCACTTAGACAGAGTATAGTAAAGGATAATACAAGTGAATACAGGAAAGCATGTATTTTAGAGTATACATCGCAAACAACTCACATTAAGAACATCATGAAGAAATATTGGAACATATTTTCCTTGGAACCTGAAGTTAAGAAAATAGTGGGTGAAGCCCCTTTATTTGTACTTAAAATGGGTCAAAATATTAAGTCTATTTTGGAGAAGTCAGAAAAGATGTATGTTACACCCTTAAGATATAATGGGACACACAGATGTGGAAATTGCAAGTACTGCCATTGTATACTGGATGTAGACCATATAATTTTGGAGAACATTAATAAAACAAGAATTAAATTTGGGAGAGGTAATTGTAATACGCATAATGCAGTATATATAGCTAAGTGTGTAACATGTCCCGGATACTATATAGGAAAAACAGAACGTAGGTTCAAGAAGAGAATATATGAACATTTATATGATATTAAGAAGGAAGATAGAACTAATGCATTGTATAGGCATATATTAACATTTGATAATAGGCATCAATTTAGATTTGCCACCATTGAGACTGTTTCTAATAATATGAGGGGAGGTAATCTGGGGGTTTACTTAGCTGAGAAGGAAGCAAAATGGCAGATACTAACAGATGCCATGACTCCCCCAGGCTTAAATGATGGCATTTCTTTAAGACCATTTATTTTGATGAATTATTAAAGGTTTTCTTTAAAACCATTTTTATTAATGAATTACTAAAGGTGTTATCAATTTACTCAAATTCATGTTGTACTATATACATATATGCATATTTAAAGTTATAAATATTTTATAAATTATTTATAAATTATTAATATTTTTAATGTTTAAAAAAAAAATTTAAAGCATTTATTAGGTTCATTAGTAAATTAGCAAATTGATTTTAAGAGAATTATTATATATTATATATTGTGTATATTATAGGAAGTATTGTATGAATTATGAATCAACTCAGATGAAAGGCACTTTATAATAATGTCTTACCAAGTGACATAAAACAATATAATAAACATTGTCACCTTATTTTATTTTATTTTATATAGAATGAGAAAGTATGTGAACTATTTATTAAAATACAAATGTATTTGATTCTTTATATTATTTATATTAAATAAGAGTTGATATTTTGTGTGTTGTTTTCTTTAAGTATATATTAAGGTCTTGCCGCCAAAAAGTGTATAAATACAGTGAAGTTAATTAGTTAATTGATTCTGATGAAGTCCACTTTGGGTGGATGAAAGCGCTTGATCCATTGTTGTGCTTTTGGAACTGTAATAAAGTCATTTTTGGGACACTGTTCGTTGTGTCTTTGAACTGTTGCAGTATTGAGTAACATTGAAGGACGTATTATTGCTCTCCTGTGGTTGGGTTTCTTTTGATTGAGTTTTTTGGTTGTTGCATACTATTTGGATTCATTTCAATATGGATACTCAAGTGGATCCTAATACAGGGAAGTGTACGTCTTGTGGTACTAATGAACTGGAACAGCTTTGTTCCAAAGTTTCGTCATTGAAAGGGGAAGTCACATGTATTTTGGAGTTGCTGATGCAATGGAATGAGACACGTACTGAGAGAGCGCCATTATTTTCTTGTAGAACGCCATCGGGGTCTAGCGATTTAGATTTCGAATTGCCCAATGGCCAAAATCAAGCAACGAATATTGTTTTACACAATCGTGTACTTGATTTAACCAATAAGTTGCCAGTGAACAGTCGGTTAACGGAAAAGGATTTCACTTTTAACTTTTCTCTATACAATATAGAGGAAGAGTCTAAACGAACTGGTGCAAAGCCTAAAAAGACAATGCCAGGGAAAACCTATACATCGGTGGTTAGTGGCAACCAGAGTAAACCAGGTACTATACAAATAAGCTCTAGCCCTCTGACTAGAAGCAATATTAATTTGAGCAATGTTAGAACTAATGAAATGAACCATTTGGACAACTTTATTACATATGATGTTCATTTTGATGAAACTGAACAAAAGGATGTTAGGTCTGTTTTTAAAAACATTGATGGCAGTCAAGGTACTGTGCGTGATATGATATATCAAATGGGCAAATTTCTTAATATTATTAGGGGTATAAAGGTGGACAATGCTTATTTAAATCAATGTTTGACTATGCATATAGTGCCGAAAGGTCTTAGATTTTTTAAAATTCCTATGGGAATTGAGTTGAATGAACAAAACTGTTGTTATTTTGAGAAATTGTTTGATACATTTGGTTGTGATTTTATGGAATTGCTTATTAAGAAAAACGATGAGAAACTATGTTTTTATATTGATAAAATAGAGAAGTTAAATAAAATTATATGTGAGGATCTATTGTTTGAACATTGGAGAAGTTTATATCAGAAGCAATTTAGTGAAGTTAATAGGAAAGCTGATATTATTATACAAAGGAAATATAAGAAATTGGCAAGGGATACTAATGATTATAAAAACAAGACGGCATATCAGAGGAGGAAAAGTAATGGGAAAGGCAATAGATTTCACATTAAGGCCAATAATGATGACACATTAGATAATGATGTAAATTTTCAAGGGGATGGAAACAAACGAAGAGAATGAATGGGGTGAGAAAATGGGAATGGAGGGAAAATGTGGAGAACCAAAGATGGGGTCAAGAGGTGAACTACCCCCCACCAAAACATTGGAGGAAGAAGTATTAACTATTACTTGAAATGAACCACCCCAATATGTATATAATAGTGCAAATGATAAGGAAAAGGATTTGAATAAACATATAAGGATTATTGATGCAGAAGGCATCATTCATCAAAAAAAATGATTTTTATGTATACAATTACACTGACAAAGTAGTTACTAATGAACATTTTACTTTATTTTCTAAAGGAATGAAATTTGTGCCAATCAGTTTAGAGTAGTAGATAGTATTATTGAAATTAAAAAATATCTTAGGAAACTTAATTTAGCCATATATTTTCGAAATTAACCTAATAAGATTGATACTAATAGAATTAGGAAAAAGAGTTATTTTATTCCCCCTAGTAACTCATATATAGATTTATATGAAAAACTTGTAACTCGATATATATATATATATATGTTAAAAAATTATGTTCATAAAAACAATAACAGGACAATTAATATAGCTGATAATAATATGAATGAAAAAGAGTTAGTTTTACTTAAAGATATCACTGAGGACAGGTCTATTAGAATTATGAAACCAGATAAGGGGGAGGGATAGTTATATATAATCAGGATGAGTATATAAATAAAATATTTAATATTTTAGTTACTTCTGGTAATTATTCTTCTATTTCTTTGAATGAAATTAATATAGGATACAGACGGATTGATTTATTTCTGGAAGATATGTTAACTGATGGTAGAATTAATTTAGACTTATTTAATTATATGAAAGTTAAGTATCCCTTTATGGCAACAATTGTAGGAGTGCCTAAAGTGCATAAAGATTATCATGACCCACCATTCAGGCCAATTATATCAGGTAGTTATTCTAAGACATTCCCTATGGGAGTAGTTATAGATGTTAAGCTTAAACATATATATGAAAAAATTCCACACATGATTAAGGATTCGTGGATTTTTTTAGGAAATTTAACACCAGATTTATGGAAAGAAGGTTTAATATTTATCTCTATTGATGTAGTCGATCTTTTTTCATGCATACCTAAGGAACAAGGATTAGAATGTTTTTATAATAGTATACATGCTTATTCACAGCTTGATTGGGAAGAAACATTGGTTATTATGGAACTTATGAGTATTATTTTGGATTATAATTTCATTTATTTTGAGGGGGAATATTACAGGCAGACCCGTGGAGTCACCATGGGTACTGCCTGTGCACCAATTTATGCTAATTTGGTTATGTTGGACTGGGAGCTGCAATATATATTCAAGAGTCAGTATTATAAATATATCAGATATTATACCAGATTTTTGGATGATATATTTATTTTATGGGAAGGTCAGGAAGAGTTGATAGATGATTTGATGGGGTACCTAAACAATACTAGTCAGTTTTTGAAATTCACACACAATTTTAATAAGGATGGTCTGGCATATTTAGATACTTTTATATCCAGTGGTAAGGAGGGATTTGAATCTCGGATATATAGAAAAAATGCATTTTCTAATAATTATTTAGATTATAGTAGCAACCATCCTTACAAGACGAAAAAAGTATATTTAAAGGTCAGTGCATACGAGCTGCACGAATGAGTTCAAATTATGACAAGATGCTGGATGAAATAGAATTTATAAGCAATTTATTTATTAATAAAGGGTACCCAATTCAACTCATTAATGATGTTAAGTCTTTAGTTATTAAAGAATGGGGTAACAAATACTTCCCTGTCCTAGGCAAAGCACTTAGACAGAGTATAGTAAAGGATAATACAAGTGAATACAGGAAAGCATGTATTTTAGAGTATACATCGCAAACAACTCACATTAAGAACATCATGAAGAAATACTGGAACATTTTTTCCTTGGAACCTGAAGTTAAGAAAATAGTGGGTGAAGCCCCTTTATTTGTACTTAAAATGGGTCAAAATATTAAGTCTATTTTGGAGAAGTCAGAAAAGATGTATGTTACACCCTTAAGATATAATGGGACACACAGATGTGGAAATTGCAAGTACTGTCATTGTATAATGGATGTAGACCGTATAATTTTGGAGAACATTAATAAAACAAGAATTAAATTTGGGAGAGGTAATTGTAATACGCAGAATGTAGTATATATAGCTAAGTGTGTAACATGTCCCGGTTACTATATAGGAAAAACAGAACATAGGTTCAAGAAGAGAATATATGAACATTTATATGATATTAAGAAGGAAGACAGAACTATTACATTGTATAGGCATATATTAGCATTTGATAATAGGCATCAATTTAGATTTGCCATCATTGAGACTGTTTTTAATAATATGAGGGGAGGTAATCTGGGGGTTTACTTAGCTGAGAAGGAAGCAAAATGGCAGATACTAACAGATGCCATGACTCCCCCAGGCTTAAATGATGGCATTTCTTTAAAACCATTTATTTTGATGAATTATTAAAGGTTTTCTTTAAAACCATTTTTATTAATGAATTATTAAAGGTTTTATCAATTTACTCAAATTCATGTTGTACTTTATTACATATATGCATATTTAAAGTTATAAATATTTTATAAATTATTTATAAATTATTATTTTTAATTTTTAAAAAAAAAGTTTTAAAGCATTTATTAGGTTCATTAGTAAATTAGCGAATTGATTTTAAGAGAATTATTATATATTATATATTGTGTATATTATAGGAAGTATTGTATGAATCATGAATCAACTCAGATTAAAGGCACTTTATAATAATGTCTTACCAAGTGGCATAAAACAATATAATAAACATTGTCACCTTATTTTATTTTATATAGAATGAGAAAGTATGTGAACTATTTATTAAAATACAAATGTATTTGATTTTTTATATTATTTATATTATATAAGAGTTGATATTTTGTGTGTTGTTTTCTTTCAGTATATATTAAGGTCTTGGCACCAAAAAGTGTATAAATACAGTGAAATTAATTAGTTAATTGATTCTGATGAAGTCCACTTTGTGTGGATGAAAGCGCTTGATCCATTGTTGTGCTTTTGGAACTGTAATAAAGTCGTTTTTGGGACACTGTTCGTTGTGTCTTTGAACTGTTGCAGTATTGAGTAACATCGAAGGACGTATTATTGCTCTCCTGTGGTTGGGATTCTTTTGATTGAGTTTTTTGGTTATTCCCCAGTCAAGGTTCATGGATAAACTCACTAAGTTACATCAACCCCCTATAACAGTAGGTGGGTTGCAAACTGTCTCACAGATAGAACCCACAGTGTGAAAGTAGCTGAGCCCAAGTCAGACTGCTGACCTGTCATGTGTGGAGTTCTACAGGATTCGGTCCTGAGAGCTCTCTTGCTTGGAATCAACTTCTCTGAAGTCCATGCCAACATGAAGGGACTCTGACTGAGAATGTTTGCAGACAATTGCAAGCTGGGAGCTATTAACTATCTAAGTGATGTTGACATCCTACAGAAAGGCCTCACTGAGACCAATGACTGGTGTCAGAGCCATGGCCTTAAGCTCAATGTCAGTGAATGTGTTGTCATCCTCCTTTGGGATGTCAGGCACTACAGGAATGTTACAGCACCAAGAATCAGACAGCAGTGTGAAAGTGCATACCCAAAATCAGTTCAGCCACAGTAACAGTCATATACCAGTAGGTCAAATGAACAGTAGAGTATACAGACTGTGTGAAGAAATACATAATAGTTTTCCAGTCACACACTACCCCTACATACAGTGGTCCAATTCTCAGTGTAGTCTGAATCCTGACCGTGGTCCAGGATACGTCTCATTCTGCTGCTACAAAGGCATACAGCCAATAGACCCACAGACACTAGAGTAGCATGCACAGTCAGATAATAAAGGAGCCATAACACTTACATCTACCACCCTCCATACACAGCCGAGATAACATGTACACATGACATGTGTACACAATCCCAAAAGTCTGTCAACAATGGCCAGACATGCACAGACCTCTCAAATGTACAGTTCACCTCAGAATGTACAGGCTCAGGACTGATAGCTATGTCCTCTTCCCTGTAATATGTCTGTGGGTCTACAACATCACTGGGATGGTAGGAGGAATGCAGGCAAGAAATAATGCTACTAAATACATCTGAGCCTCATAGTGCATGACATCTGGGCAAAGCCTGACATCATTTGGGGACAGAGTCACAAACACAGGCGTAGATTGGTCATATTGCTATCAGAAATTTAGACAGTTGCTGATGTTACTGGGTTTACTGTAACATATCCTTTATGAAGAATATGAAGGCAGTAACTCCAATGGAGTTTAGTATTTTCTGACTGCATTCCCCAGAGTACCTGACTGATTTTCCAAGGACAATAACTGTCTGGGGAACAGACAAAACATAACAGGCAAATATGTGGCCAGTCTGTGGACAGCATCCCAGTGGAGAGTTATGTCAGAGACATTTCACTGTCAGACATGAAGTCACTCACTAAATGCATGCCCACACAAACCCTGTCAACCTATCAATCCACCATGTGTATAACAGCACTGATGATGACATAGAATCTGTTCACAGTTCTGTAGATATGTCCCCCATGTTGTTGTGCTGTCTCCAGATGTCCTGTCCTGTGAAGTATTCTCACCTACCGTCTGTGAATCTGTAGCCCACACCCCCTGTAATGTCCCGCACACAGGCAAGTAATAGGGCCGAGGCCCACATGAGGGATGTCCCATTTGTTGGAGCTAGCAGCTGTACCCAGGCCCACAGCACAAAACTATGTGGGCACCTACATAGTTGTATGGCTTTAGCAATACCTGATATCTGCACATCTGCACAGAGGACAGACAGGAAGTGGACAGCAAACATGTTATGCATAAGGATGAATGTCCTGAAGGATAGAAGTCTGAAAGTGAAATGTATGCCATTACTACATGACAGCAGTCCTCAATCACATGGGAAAAAACCTAGTACTCTACAGTTTATATAATAATACCATATTATTATCCAATAGGAGATACATAAAAACATACAGCTGAAACACCAGGAACAAGATAGCGTAGTACTCAAGAGTCCCAACTCTGCATGCATAGGTGTATGGTTGGTGTACTACAATAGGCAATCTTAGTTTACATGTAAAAGCAGTGTCAACAGTACTAATTTCATAATACAATATGTGTTGAATCATATTCGTCAACTAGTGTACTGTAGCTGGTGTAACATGCAAATGTGAATGCATATAACATGTGATACTACCCATGTATAAGAAATAGTAAATAAAACAACATGTGATACTACCCATGTATACCCAAGTGTCCCGTCTAGCATAGTCATACACCTTACTACTGTAATGATAGCACATAAAAGCATGTTATGTACAGGACATTAAATAAACTTATTACATGATGTCATTACTCTGCTATTTCATGAGACTGGAATGTGAGCAATGGTTACCAGGGCAAAGCTATGCTTAGCAGGTTTACACATTGCTTAACTTTGAATGATAACCTGTAGTTACCTCTGCTAAGCATATTTGCACACTGGTAAGCGTCGGTAAGCAAAACCACCACAGTTTAAGCGCCTATCAGTTTAACCTTGTTTTAGTGCCTCTTAGTGCCATGCAAACCCGCTATCAGCTGCTTAGAAGTGCCTTAATCACTCTGTATCCAGCAGCCGAGCTTCTGGCCAGCAACAAAATAATCAGCAGTGCTCAGTCTTGAGCCTGGGATGTTACATACCATAGTCACAGCAATCTACCACTAGATCATTTTAGCTGTGAGAGGTCAGGATGTTTTTTACAACATATCATGCAGTACAATCAGTTTACATGAGGAAAGACACACTGTGCAATGAAGAGTGATTATCTACAAATATACACATGAAAAAAATATTTACATATATAGAGGGATAGATAGATATGTGTGGAGATGCATATATATGTATAACAATATATAGATATATTACCAAGAAATACTGACGCGCGTGTGTGTGTGTGTGTGTGTGTGTGTGTGTGTGTGTGTGCGTGTATGTGTGAGTGTATATATTATATATATATATATATATATATATATATATATATATATATATAAATATGCATACGCTGATAGACCTCCCATAACTGGGGCAGTATACACAGTTGGATAGAAAAGGACCCATGACACTCACATCTGCCCCCATGTCCAAATACTAAGTGAACAGTATGCTGCTACAAACTCATGATAGGCCGTACACAATGGCCAGACATATACAGTGACCTCTTAGCAAAACAACTAAGAGTGAAGATAGTAAACACAAATACAAACAGCCAGTAATTCACACAAGTTCATTTTACTCTGATGTCTTTGCAAAAACCTTCAAGGAGTAACACATTACAATAAATACTTGCCTTAATTAGAAGACGCAATTCATACTTAAGTAAATTTAAATACACAGCCTCCAATTACAATCCTCATTCAACCCCCTAGGGGATAAAGTATCACATTTAAAAACATACATTGATTCTGTACATAACAATTGTTCTTTTATGACTGTTTCATCAAAGTGAGAAACAGACGTTTTCCAAAGCAGTACCTTGTAACCCACTACACTTAATTACATGTATATAAACAGCCTCCAATTACACAACTCATTTACCCCCCTAGGGGACAATATATCACATTTAAGAATTTACACTGATTCTGTACATAACAAATGTTCTTTCATGACTACTACCCCCATGGTCACAATTATTAAAATGTACAGACATAGAACTGTCTTCTTTCTCATCAGTAATAAGTCTCAAATGTTCTAACAGCCAGTTTTAAAACACTTGTTACTCTCCACCACATAAAATACGTTACAAGGGCATCTAAGAGCATTGTCCATACACCTACCTCTTGAATGTACAGAGTCCCACATGTTGTCTACCCTTTCCCCTCAGCAGGAATGACAGAACAAAATAATGGCAGACCCTGACTATCAACCTCCTACTGTATGGCATCTGCACAAAGCCTGACATAATTTGGGGCAAAGGCCCAAAAACATAGCCATACTTGAAGTATTGCAGTTATACACTGAGAAAAGTGCTGGTGTTATAGGGTTTGTTACAATATATAATTTCTGAGGGATATAAATTCTGAAGCACAAATGGATGTTAGCATTTACTGATTGCAATCACCAGAGTATGCTACTGATTTGCCAAGAACACCACCTGTCTGGGGAACAGACCAAACATAACAGGAAAATCTTTGGCCATTATGTGGATATCCCTACAGTTGAGAGCTATGCAGACACTTAGCTTTGTCAGAGAGAAACCCATGCAGAAGTAGCATGTTCAGACAAACCCTGTTAAGCAAGCATTAATCAAAACATATAACAGCAATACTCACATTCTCCCCCTAAGTGTTGAATCTTCTCTACCATTTAGTTAGCTTGTCTCCACAGGTCTTGTTCAAAGAGGTATTGGCTCACACACCTTCAGGATGTCTTCCTCACAGGTAAGGGAAAGGGCCAATGCCCACATGGAGTACTCAATTATAGGAGTGTGTTTCCATGACATTGGCTATTGGAATACTGTAATGACACAGCTGTTCTGCATGCAGTCAGCAACTGGGGAACACCACACCAATTGGTGCTCAGGCTATCACATGGTCATGAGCATTACCTACAGAAGACAAGCTGCCATCTATTCAAACCACCTCAGTCATAGACAGTCCATCAGTGCAAAGCTGAAGTAGTGTGAGAAACAACAAAAAAGGATATATCTGTGAAAATTCCAGAAAAAAAGAAAAAAGTATGTGAAACACGTAAACAATCCCCTGGATTCATGAAGCTTGGCGCAAGGCCGGTGTAAGGCCTGCGCCAGCCATGCGACATATAAATGGTGTAGTAGCGCCATATGCATATTAATGAAGGTGCGCCGCTACCACATCCACGTGCATAGAACACGTGCGCAAGTGCATGGGGCATTACTAAGCTGCGCCCGGAGGCGTGTCAATGTTGGCTGGTGATGAACAACCTAAACTGCTGGATATTATAGCTTGCCTGCAATAGTAATCGCACCTATCAGTGTCCATGGATAATGAAACGTATGCAAAGCATGCAAGACAGTTCCCGGCCACACAAAATGAGAACCAAACAGAAATGCACGCAACATAATATAAGTTTCCATCCATGGAACAAATGATATTTAAAATCGTGTGTCCGTAATGTACTGCACTGTCAGAAGTTATATCCAGTGGAAGTGAAGCGCATCATGTCAGCATGCCGCCAATACACACATCTAGCCCCATGGGTATGGTCACCAGCAGTCCCACAGTGGTAGTGATAGTACACAGCAGGGCGGTTGTGGCTATATAACAACCGTAAAGAAACCTGACAGTCCAAATTGTATACCAAACACACACAAACATATGTATATTAAAATGTGCTATACACATGAACATAACCATGACATACACATAGGATGCCATATGCGGAACCGGGATATCCAAAAGCAGAACCCATGCATGCAAATGCAATATGCAACAACCCCTGTATGGCACATAACCCGCACCCATGTCTGAATGTCCACCAAATCCAGCTACCAGCCTTGCGCATCCGTACACCTACACATAGCGAGTATTCCCCATATGTAGTAGGAAGTATCGTCCTAGGCAGTGTCAGGATTGCAAATATGTATTCCATGTTTGTAAACATCCCATCACAGGTACGTAAATCCAAATGCCCGCGCGTTAATGTTCCGTCAAAATGTGTCTACATCCCGAATGGGATAAGTAACCTGTTGAAACCTCAGAGTTGTTTACACACCACGGTGTCCATTACCATACACATCTGGACAAAACATGCATGTGTAGTCAAGGTACTGTTCATTTTCCACACAGACATGCAAAACATACTACGCAGGATGGAACAGCTGTCCACCATGCAGGTCACCCCACTAGGATTGCCACCTGTTCAGATGGCCAGGGTGGGACATCCCTTGTAGAAATATGAGAATCTGCAGGATAAAGCATACCCCCAGCCAGTGCAAAGGACAGAATTACACGTGTATGCCAAGATAAAAGATTATTCCATAGCATTTGAATAGCTTATGCTATCCCAAATAATAGTTATGTGTACCAGATACAAAATACCTGTATCATGCAACTAGTAAAGAAAATAAGAAATATATTACTGTCTTAAAATCACAGGACAGTTGCCATGTCTTAGGTGTCATCACAGGACACAACTGTCCAAAGTGGGACCTCCCCTCGCAAAGAGGAACAAGTGGTAACCCTACTCCCCACTGAATTATCGACAGTATATATTCAACTCAGTCACATACTGACACCACCTCCCAGCCTATTACAGCAACAAAACCTGGACAAAGCCTAAAAGGATGGGTGGACAAATAGGGACAGATGTAATTACTGCTCTCACAAACTTCGAAAGTTCACTGAATAATAGTATGTACATAAGCATGAAATGTTGTGAAGGATGTGGGGTAGTCCCCAGTATTACAGAGGTCCGTACATTTATACTGTAACAAAGCGTCACATATGTTGACTGTACTACTGCATACCCGTAGTTAATTCATAGTTAAGTCATGTGCAAAATAATAACCCTCGTAAGAATGAATACAGGAAGTAGTCAAATGTGAATGGGAACACCACTCACCGTGGATTATGTATTGTAACCACCCCCACCCATATTATATATTGCCAACATCATAAGCTGCTGACAGGTGGCCAAACACCTGTGTCTGTAAACACTGATAGAATGTTTAAAATGGACAAACCCTGTCCATGTGCTTTGTCTGACATTTGAACACGGTCAGGGCATTTCCGTTCACCAGGCAGACAAGCCTAAACTCAGATCACCACATGAACACACTGACAAATGAAGTATGTGTCAGGACTATAAGCCTTTGGGTTCTGAATATCCCTGCAGTGATTAAATATGCAGCTTGTGTCCAGAGCAGTAGGGAATAGGGAATGTGTAACATGTAGTACCGCATTTTTCCCAGCAGGAGAATGGATGCCTGTGACGTAAGTGAAGCAGGGAGGCATATGTTAATGTAGCTATGTACTATGGGTATGCATATAAATGAGTCAGAACACCAAACGTATAGTGGTTACAGCATCCGGCCAACGTGAATGCAGTCCCGGTTCAACTACGACTACAGTACATATAATGTTAAAGTGTAATGAATGCGTCTGTGCTGTACAGACATTTAAATATGTAAAGGTGAACGTGCGTTTCGCATATGTCCGTTAACCGGATTAGAGATATTTTACTGGTGCTGTCAAAAGTAATAAAGCCCACGTAAGCACAAAGACTTAGTAAACATATGTAACCCACAATAAGGATACGCATGTGCGCCAGCACGTAACCCACAATAAGGAAATGCAAGTGGGCCTGTGCGTGTATAATCCGCTCACAGCATAGCAAATGAATGCTGGTTTCTACACGTAATGTCTATATATGGATATATACATTTGTGTATAGATATATATATCCACAGACTTAAACTAAATAAATATATGAAATAAAGAATGTACAGATATATAAATATATATATATATATATATATATATATATATATATATATATAGATATATAGATATATATAGATATATAAATATATATATACATGCACATATATATATATATATATATATATATATATATATATATATATATATATACACTCAAACACATACAACATCAATTGATATATACCTAACAAACATATAAACAAATGTCCTCGTATATATAACACATGTACATAAATAGGTTACACCATAGCTAGTATGGATAGACATAACAGACATGCAATTAAGTTAAATACACTGCTGCTTCCAAAACTACTGGCCGGAAAGTATCAGTGTGCCAGATCTGTAAGATCTACTCCTTAAACATGGATATAGGTGTCCTTTGCAGGACTCCAAAAATAGTGAATTTATAAATGCACAGCCCTGTAATGATTGCCGCAAAGAAGTGTCATCCGCAACTACAATATAGCCGTACATGCAACAGTAGCTTGTGCAAGTGTAATAACACATGGGTTGACAGAATGTAAGACATATGTACCGACATGTGGAGAGTGGATAGTGCTTAGAAGTGTCGTCATAATTTATTATCGCTCACATTAAATATGTGTTATGACTACTGTGGAGGGGTGTCAGGTCTGGGAATTATGGGTATGCAATAATGGGCCTAGGTGCCTAGGTGTTGGTTGGCACAGATGTATGAGGTCCGTCCCATGGGAGTGATTAATATACATATGTGGGTATAGCAGACGCCTCTAACTTCCTAAAATGAAGAACCCATCTACCGGATATCGTGTAAACTATTGGTGGAAGAGGCAGGGAGTTATATTAGTGTCGTGTAAGCGATTATCATGGACGTACATGTGTACGAATAAGATGGTAACCATACCTCTCAATCAGAATAAGACATCTGGACAAAGGTATTTTAAAATAAGTACAAATAGGGAATATCTCAAATATTCCTCTTACAAAGTCAGAACATGGATAGAATAATGGATCAGTCAATAGTATGAATGTTTCGAGGGTTATTAATTGTAAATAACAAATGTCTGTCATTATTGTCTAACCCCACAGTCCCAAATGACTTCCCACTAAATTACCAGAAAGGCATTGCACAATATTATTAAAAAAGGAACAAAATCAGACATCTAAGTTAGGGACATTTACCCAAAATTCGTACAGTTGAGAGGTATGAAGGTAACCCTGACCTAAATAAATGTATAGAACTAGTGCGATTAGGTGGACAGGTGTGAAGAAAGACGTGATGACAAATGACAAAACATGTATAAGTCAAAAGCATGTACCTCGACAAATCTGGATGAATACTAATGCCCTGTGATAGTCAATGTGGAAGGTTAATAGAAACAACATAAAGGTGTCCCTCAGGGTGGTATGCAGTGTCCCCGAGACAGTGTTCAGTCTCCCACACACGCATGTGAGTTCTGCCACTGACGGAAAGCGCAAATACCGGTGAACACATAAGGTAGATGATAGCAGAATATGTTTTGATCAGCACCTGTTGGCATTTGTGAGGAACACAACACTCAGGGCGGGTGTGTCCCACAAAAGGAATGTAATGGCATCTGGCCTGTGAATTCTCCATATATTGTGTGTAGTGGTGTAATAAAATGACATATCTTGTATCAGAAACAGATACATGTTATAGGAAACAGTATCATCGACTATACCACTACAAGACAAATCTGAAGGTATGAAAAGTGCTGAAGTAGTCAGTTTAGTATTGACCGCAGGTATGTGTGGACTTGTCAAATGTCACAGCTGTACATATAGTCCCTATAGGGCTGTCACCTCTACAAATGATGAAAGTGGGAGGTGCTCTGTATAAATGACAGACGTAGCAGGTCAAATCATACCTACAGCCATGCCTACCCCACAAAGAGACATATTAGCACACATCAAAGCTTAGGCCAGGATTCAGGAAGCTTTGGTCGGTGTATGAGTAGAGTAAGAGTAGAGCAAGGCAAGATGTCCGCCGAGCTATTCAGCAATATCCTGTAGGGGCGTGTAACACAGCCCCTCAAATGAACATTGCACGGACAATGTTAGGATATGCAAATTACCTCATTTGTAGGTGAAAGCTATGCAAATGATGTAAAATATGCGATACATGAAACAGTAAGCTGCCCGTGCAAGAGTAGAGGTATGTGCAGAAATGTACACGGATGTTAACCGAGTAACGTTCTGCAAGTAGCTAAACGGAGCAATGTCATCTGCAAATAAAGGATGGTTTAGTTGAAGAAGCATGCCAATGTCCAAATATAATGCCAGTGGCATGTATTCTCATTGGAAATTAATAAAACTCTACTTGTCCTCCCCCGATCTCCGAGTACGCGCTGTGCATACAAAACAAGACAAATATGTAAAATATACATACAAATTGTAATGTCAGTTAAATGTTATTGCGTCATGCAGGGGAATGGCAAGTTGAAGACAACATGGCTACTGAGTAGTGGTTGCTATGTGTGGAAGCGCACACTCAGAGATGTAACCAAGCATTAGTAGGCAATCCTATGCAATTGAGGCTGAGGATAGTGAAGCACAATTTGTCATGCCATATGGACCAAGCCCCTACAGTGTAAGAGTAGGTGAAAGGGACTATCATCATAGAAGATAGGTGACATCATGAGTGTGTATGTATAAAACACTGTAATCTTATTGGAGCAGTGTGTCACATGTCTGCTGACAGTGACTCATCAGTGGAAGAGGCGTGTTATGATTTATCCTAGGTAAAGTCAGTAAACTGATGGTGTACGCCGTGGATATCACTGAAGTTCCCTGCAAAACTGGTGAAGTGTGTTTGCGCCCATGCAAGCCTGTAAGCCCGAGTAAGCATGTGTGCATGTGTGTCAGCCCATGTGCGCGAGTTGAAGAATGAGTAAGCTACTGTAAGATTGTTGAAGCCCGTGTAATGTCATGTAAGCCAGTGTAAGTGTTTGTGCGCATGTATAAGCCTGTGTGTGCACGTGGAAGCGGATATGCACTTCACTGTGCTCCTATGTGCAGCGCCGCTCACTGTGGACACAAACAGTGGAAAGGAAGGTAAACAAATAGCAGTAAGTTAACCAAGGAGAACTACCACAGCTAGCAGTGGAAACAATCAGACTGAGTATATTACACAGCCAGTACAGTAGGCCAGCACAGCACAACACGTGCAACTCTACAAACAGTAGTCCACCATGTTATTCTCAGACACACTGCAACACTGTAGTATAGTAAGACAAGTGCAAACTGTAAAAGCTTAACTGAGACAAGATAATGTTAGGGGCTGCCATTGCTATTATACGTCAACATATGCAACATGTGGAGGGTTGTGCCAATGTGAATGCCGCTCAGCATCACACAGTGAGTAGACGGAGAGGAGTGTGCAGGCACTGGGTAAACTACCAGGCGCTACATGAGCTGGAGATAGTAGAGCACTATAGAGTGGACAGAGACCTCCTGCAGAAGATTGTGGATCTGTGCAGGCCATGTCTCACACACAGACCCAACAGAGGGAAACCTATCCCAGTGGAAACCAAGGTATGTGTTGCCCTAAGGATACCAGCAACAGGTACCTTCCAGAGATCAACTGGTGATATGACGTGGATTCTACAAACATCAGCATACAGGGTACTGCACCAGGTCATTAATGCCATGTCAGCACATGTCAGTGATGATGTATATATCCCCAATTCCCGTAAGGTATTGGGCAGCAATATGTGTTGTTTCCACACAATAGTGGAATACCCTAAGTACTGTGTGCAATACACTGTACGCACATATGCATCAAAGCAGCAGCCAGTGAGTGTGGCAGGGCCTACATCATCCACAAGGGCTTCCCCTCCATGAAGTGGTGGTTTGTGTGTGATGGCCAGCCCGTAATAATGAATGTGTGTGCTGGATGCCCTGGAAGCTGCAATGCGTCCGATATGTGGCATCTGACGCAGCTGTACAAAACATTTGGCAATGGGGACAACCCCATGGTCATCTAGTGGGGGATGCCGGATGTGCAGTTCAACTGTGGCTGATGACACACATCAAAAATGCACACACACATGAACAGGAATGCCATAATGAGGCACACGCACATACAGAAACCTTACTCTAGCATGTGTATGTGTCGCCAAGTCACAGGTCTGGTGCCTGGACACATCTGGTGGAGCATTACTGCACTTGTCAACTACATGTATCAGAACTGTCTGTGGCCTAGGTCATCTGTGACACACACACACACACGAAAGTTTATATACATAGTGTGAGTGACTGTTCATGTATGTGTAAGACTGCAGAACAGTTCAAACACAGCAAAGTATGTCAATAATGGACATTCATCATAGTTGTACAACCACCTTGGAGGATATGCATCCAGAACTCTCATTGCATATGTGATACAGTGATGTACTTCACAATACCATTGTAAATGCAAATATCAAATGACAAATGACATAGCACATATCTATATGTACACATTGTTACCCATTATACATATTGGGGTGTAATACCTATGTGTTACTGTTAGTATGTGTAGTAAATGTGGATAACTGACTCTGTTTAGCCTTATAGGTGTACAGCATGGGTTGGATAACACGTATCTGTCTGTATGATACCTTTGTGTAGACTAACTGTGTCATGTGCAGAATGCATTCTAGGCCACAGTATGAATTCCCAGATGTGGACAGGAATATCCCTATTGTCTTTGCTTGTAACTAACATGGCTACATGTCAAACAGTAATGGTCCCAGCAATGTGTGGCGGTCAATACCAGTGCAAACTGGTATAGTATAGTGCATGTAGGATCCACATACTACTGTGTGTCCTACATGTGTGGGACTGTTGTGAAGATATCATATAACAATTGGTAATTCGGACTGTTGAGGTCGTGTCAACTACCATAATGTAAAACTATGACAGATAGTAACAGTATCACCCACAGCACCATGTAAAACCATAGCAATCACACATGTGTAGACAAGTACAACAATATTTGTAGTATAATGCATACTGGCCACCAATAGAAAGTATGACGTGTTAACAGTGTGAAATACAGGGCATGCCACCATTCCATTGTGTCCACTATACATGTAGATGCAGACAGTGCACCCTCACCATGTTCACATATAGATACATGTGAAACTGTACTACACACATCTCACACATACTGCACACTGTGTAACACATGCTGCCAATACTACACATGTCAGTCAAATGGCACATGGATGGATAATACATCCTCATAATTAACAGTGCTGTACACTATACTACATTGATGATCATAACTGGAATTTATCATGCCTGCTTACATACACCTAGAAGGTAATCACACTTTGTGTTAACAACATTGTAACATTATTACAGTGCTATGAAGTCACCCTGTGCATCAGCACCATGTTAGTCCATACCTGCATCAATGTTACACATTACAAGAGGTGGCACAGGTGTCATCATATGCACAGGGTATGTAGTTTCATTTCCAGAGCCTGCCAGTGAACCAGCCAATCAACATGTATGCATTTGGGTGTGTGTAGGGACAACAGGTTTTGCATGGCTCAATGTTGATGCAATGTGTGTGTGTATGTGTTATCCCTAGCTGTTTGTTTTATGTGTGTCTCTGCATGTACACTGTTTCAGCATGTGTCAGCCATATACTGGAGGTTGTGGGACAGTCACAGACTGCACCTGCCAGGCTGTACAGATCGCCATTCCTGGCCATGGACACCCCTCCATGCATTCAACCATAGTCCAGTCCTGCACCTGGTAATGTAGACACAGACATACATGGGATCTGTAACACAACCAGTGGATAAACGGGTGTCAGTAATGTTAATCTGATTTGCATAGCATTGCCATGTAATACATAGGTATATGAGCCATAGTCATCCTCCAACGTAATAACCACTGCTGACTGCTGCTGAGATGTGCACATGACCGGTTAAAGGTGCTGTACTATCATTAATTTCAATGTCCATGGTAATACCCAGCAACAAAATAACCGGTCACTACACAATTATAACCCAGGATCACTACAGCACACAGTATGTGCACTATCACAGAGCCATAGCACATTCAGATACATCCAAGGTGAACATGTACAGACAATGCAGCACATTCAGAAGTGCTAATATCCACATACATATTACAAAAATAAATATATATATATATATATATATATATATATATATATATATATATATATATATATATATACACACACACAAACACACACACACACACTTGGAAAGGCCGGGAGTTGAACATACACCTACCTACTCTAACACACTACAGCATTACGCATTTACAGAATGCACTACCAAGATTACTGAACACAGCACTCCCAGAGGCATACTTCTAGGTGGGTGACATCATCCGCAAAGGCAAAGACACCGATAGGGAATGTATGTGTTGTGAGGCATCTAAAAGCATTACTGTGTCCCCAGGCAGCTGGAAACACACAGACACACAGACACACTTGGAAGGGCCGGGAGTTGAACATACACCTACCTACTCTAACACAATACAGCATTACGCATTTACAGAACGCGCTACCAAGATTACTGAACACAGCACTCCCAGAGGCATACTTCTAGGTGGGTGACATCATCCGCAAAGACAAAGACGCCGATATGGAATGTATGTGTTGTGAGGCATCTAAAAGCATTACTGTGTCCCCAGGCAGCTGGAAACACACACACACACACACACACACACACACACACACACACACACACACACTTGGAAGGGCCGGGAGTTGAACATACACCTACCTACTCTAACACACTACAGCACTATGCATTTACAGAACGCGCTACCAAGATTACTGAACACAGCACTCCCAGAGGCGTACTTGAAGGTGGGTGACATCATCCGCAAAGGCAAAGACGCCGATAGGGAATGTATGTGTTGTGAGGCATCTAAAAGCATTACTGTGTCCCCAGGCAGCTGGAAACACACACACACACACACACACACACACACACACACACACACACACACACACACACACACACACACACTTGGAAGGGCCAGGAGTTGAACATACACCTACCTACTCTAACACACTACAGCATTACGCATTTACAGAACGCGCTACCGAGATTACTGAACACAGCACTCTCAGAAGCATACTTCTAGGTGTGTGACATCATCCACAAAGGCAAAGACGCTGATCAGGAATGTATGTGTTGTGAGGCATCTAAAAGCATTACTGTGTCCCCAGGCAGCTGGAAACACACACACACACACACACACACACACACACACACACACACACACACACACACACACACACACTTGGAAGGGCCGGGAGTTGAACATACACCTACCTACTCTAACACACTACAGCATTACGCATTTACAGAATGCGCTACCGAGATTACTGAACACAGTACTCCCAGAGGCGTACTTGTAGGTGGGTGACATCATCCACAAAGGCAAAGACGCCGATAGGGAATGTATGTGTTGTGAGGCATCTAAAAGCATTACTGTGTCCCCAGGCAGCTGGAAACACACACACACACACCCTTGGAAGGGCCGGGAGTTGAACATACACCTACCTACTTTAACACACTACAGTATTATGCATTTACAGAACGCACTACCAAGATTACTGAACACAGCACTCCCAGAGGCATACTTCTAGGTGGGTGACATCATCCACAAAGGCAAAGACGCCAATAGGGAATGTATGTGTTGTGAGGCATCTAAAAGCATTACTGTGTACCCAGGCAGCTGGAAACACACACACACACACACCCTTGGAAGGGCCGGGAGTTGAACATACACCTACCTACTCTAACACACTACAGTATTATGCATTTACAGAACGCACTACCGAGATTACTGAACACAGCACTCCCAGAGGCATACTTCTAGGTGGGTGACATCATCCGCAAAGGCAAAGATGCCGATAGGGAATGTTTAGAGAGTGAGCAGTCTAAAAGCATATTACCGTCCCAAGGTAGACGTACACAAACACGCCAGTGCTGTCATCGGGCCAACTAAATATCTACGGAGCACAACAACACTAAATAGATATGGGATGCACCACAGACAGTACACCCTTCGAGAGAGCAACACGTGTGTTCAATGTAGGCATCCATCGTGACATTGAAATTGGACAGCTGGTGCCTGGATGACCACCATGGGTATACAGGATGTCAATGGCCATGCCCACACGCTTAGTATCACACATCTGTTTGGAATGTACTGTGTGTCCATCTACACAATGGCGTACTGGGCATGCTCACACACTTAGCTGTTGCAAAGGGCCATCTTGCATGCACACGGAGTCCAAGCATGGAAGGGCGCAGAGTGGAATTTACTGTGTGTCCATCTACATAACGGCGTACTGGGCATGCTCACACACTTAGCTGTTGCAAAGGGCCATCTTGCATGCACACGGAGTCTAATCACGGAAGGGCGCAGAGTGGAATGTACTGTGTGTCCATCTACACAACGGCGTACTGGGCATGCTCACACACTTAGCTGTTGCAAAGGGCCATCTTGCATGCACACGGAGTCCAAGCATGGAAGGGTGCAGAGTGGAATTTACTGTGTGTCCACCTACATAACGGCGTACTGGGCATGCTCACACTCTTAGCTGTTGCAAAGGGCCATCTTGCATGCACACGGAGTCTAATCACGGAAGGGCGCAGAGTGGAATGTACTGTGTGCCCATCTACACAACGGCGTACTGGGCATGCTCACACACTTAGCTGCTGCAAAGGGCCATCTTGCATGCACACGGAGTCTAAGCACGGAAGGGCACAGAGTGGAATGTACTGAGTGTCCATCTACACATCGGCGTACTGGGCATGTTCACACACGTAGCTGTTGCAAAGGGCCATGTTGCAAAGGGCCATCTTGCATGCACACGGAGTCTAATCATGGAAGGGCACAGAGTGGAATGTACTGTGTGTCCATCTACACAATGGCATACTGGGCATGCTCACACACTTAGCAGTTGCAAAGGGCAATCTTGTATGCAGATGGAGTGTACACACAGAAGGGCACAGTAAGGTATTACTGCCCTTACGCACAGGGTGGTCACACATGCAGTGACCTGTACACACACAGCTGCCATCACAGCTGTCACAGGTGCAGGTCACACACGTACACACTGCGGTGTACACTGCAGCTGTCATGTCAGCACCATGTCGTTGGTGCAGCACTACACAGCCTTACGGTCCCACAACACCATGTGACACATGACCACTGGGCTGTACAGTGGTGTACACCAGCTGTGCAGAGTACACACATACCAACAGGGATCCAACAGGTGTTATGCATTGCAATGATACCAGTATACATGAACATGTCGGCTCAAGACATACCATGGCCCTTACACAGCTGTGACACCTGACTGCTGCTGTACACCAATGAACACACGTCTGGGTATGTCATACATGTGATTGTGTGGATGTGTGCATGGACTGCACACACAACACATACATACATGGCCTTTGATGTACCTCATGCATAACACTTGCCTAATCAATGCTACACATGCGAATTGAAGGTGGGCCCATGTCTGTTGAATGCTCACACTACAGGGGGTAGCAGTGTTGACCGGGACACATACCCTTGTACTGGTCGCCTGTGACACCCGTGATATCATACCGCAGTCCATGTGTTATGTATGTCAACACACATGTCCAACAGTAGCAAATGCATACAATCACGGCAACAGGAGACACATGTGACATCTGTACTGTGCATGCAGCAAACATGCATGTGCAGTGACCGATGTCCGTAACATAGTTGCACATACCTACGACATGCAGATGCAATGCAGACCCAACATTGACATCTGTATATGGTGACATACAAACAGCACGTATGGAGGGATGTGTGTACATAGCGTGGTGAACCACCTGTCTAGATGTATGTGTGCAGGGGGTGGCTCACAGTTGTGTCACACACCATCCTATCATGCCATGTGCTAACTGTACGCTATGTCACTGTTATATGACGGTGCTGACATGATGCATACACAGCGGTCAGGTGTTAACAATTATATGTCATATGGCACCTGTAACACCTACAACCTCCTGTGTGTATATAGCAGCACAATTGTCAGATATAGCGTTGGTACACATAATGCAATCAATACCGCTGCATGTCCATCAAACGTGTCATCATATGGCAGGTGTATCATTCCCAGCACTGCCATGTGTGTCCGAATGTGTGACCAGGGATGCCACATATCACGGGGAATATGTCCCAGTTGCTACACATCCCTGTTCACCATAGTAGAGATCTGTACATACGTCAGTGTGGGAAGCATGACGTCGCCGGTGAGGTGCATCACACATGTCGGCTGTCCGTATACACATGTGTGGTCACCACAGTGTGTGTGTGTGTCTGTATGTATGTCTGGTGCTTGGTGTGAGGGTGTATGCTAATATACGGAGGGAAATGATCATTAACCCAACGTGGTGACTAACCCGTAATGGTGATGCATTGCACAACCCTGTTGATGCCATAGGTCCCAGCCATACTGGCTACCTGTGCATGTCGATTCTCTGTGACACGTCGTGTGGGTGCATAGTACTGTGAGGGTTGTGAGGGTGATGACCACACAGGCAAGGGTCCCTGCTGCACACTATGGGGTGTGCATTATAGTGGTGTACACCCCGAGAATGCAGCCATGTTCATGTACTGTTACAGGGTCCAACTGCTGCACAGTGTGGCCTCCAGCTACCAAGTGACACCTCACATCATCATTGGCCAGGCCGCTGTGTACAACCCCTGCACCATGTCACCATACCTGTAATGTGTCCTGCTATGTATGTCACGTCTCTGTCCAGTGTAGCCAGTGGCACCGACCACATGCGTCAGGTGCAGTATATGTGCGGACATCTGTGTCATGTTTGTGTGTGCAACAGCCAGGATGAGGGTACATGTAGCATGCTGATATTGCCAGACGTGCCTGTGTGTACTCCACAGTTACATGTGGGGGACTGCAAACACTACTACCTGTAGGCACATGCAAGTACACCATAGGAGGGAACCAGGGTAACACAACCAACATGGTGCTACAGTTGTAACCGAGACACATACCGTGAACACATCACAATGCATGCTGCACCTGCACTACATGGTGTGACTGGTGCATGTCGACAGTACACAACCTATGTCACATACACAACTCAGTATTCACACACAACCACTGCAACATACACATCCCTCACTATGCATACACAGGTATTACATATACCTCTCACTATGCTGTTCACCCTGTGCATCAGAATATTTGTGCATAACCCTGCACCGATGGTGTGGATGACAGGGATGCGGCACGGGCTTCATCATATGCACAGGGTGATATGTTTGCCAGGGGCATAAGCTGCACCAATGGATAACATCATGTGTGTGTGTAAGGGCCGGTGAGTTGACTGGATATGTCTGTGCAGAATGCATGTGGATGTTGTGGAGCCCTACAGTTGTGTTTGCTGTGTGCGTGTATGTGTGTACACAGTTCTGCCATTTGTGATGCCTACACGGGGTATAATTGACAGCCCCAGATTGTACAGTGCAGGATGTACAGCTCATTGTGTCCGTCCGCGGCCACGTGACCTGTGCCTGCCTGGGGTTGCATGGGCAATACCAGGTGGAGGTGCAGAGTGGCTACTGTCCGATGACACATGTCCGCTGGAACCGTGTCCCCGCTGAGACCGTCCAGGGCCATGCCCACGTGGCCTGCTGTGTCCTGGTGTTGACAGCGCAGCAGCAGCTGCACTGCTACTGCTACCGGCACTATGGGAGCAGGCATGTGAGGTGGCACGCCCACGTCGACCTACACTAGGTGGTGTTGCTGGCCTACGTCCATGTGGCCTACGCCTCACTCCTACCAGGTGTTCCAGCACAGACAGCTCCCGCTCGCGGATTGCCATGCCTCGGTCAAGGATTCCGACCATTTCACCTAGTTGCCTGGTGATACCAGCTGCTGTGCTCTGTTCTGCAGGTGCATGTCTGCCAGAGGTCCTCCTATGAGCAGCACCAGCCACATGCCTGTGTGGCACATCTGCAGTCATTACACTGACACCATGGTGTGTAGACACACCTTCTGTAGCCACCACACGTTCCTGTTCCATGCCAACAGATGCTGACTGTCCTTCCTCTATGGCCACCGGTGATGCGGTATGTGTTGGCAGCATAACTGTGTGCGGGGAAGAGGGGGACATAGCTGGGATGGTAACCATTGGCACAGATTCAGCCCCTGACAACCCTGCCTGTACCTCATGCATATGTTCATCACCACTAGTATCGAATGCAAAGAAATACTGTAAAGTACAATAGACACAGAAAGACACACACACAGACACACAGACACACACACACACAGACACACACACACACACAGACACACACACACACACACACACACACACACACACACACACACACACACACACCATGGATGTGATTTGTCAGATGGCATGCAGCATGCCTGCGATACAGCAGAGGGCATGCAGCTCAGACATTAATCGTGTTAGTAAGCATACCTCCCTGGGGTGCACACTACAGCAAGCAGGTGTCATATCAGTAGCCATGCAGTTCACACAATCATGGTAGTATGCATGCATCCCCGTGATACACCACGTGGCCCAGAACAGGATAACAGTACACATGGCTGACGTGACCTTGACATGTAACCTGCTGACATGTGCATTAACATGCATACATGTTTGACACAATGGTGTCCTGACACATGTACAGCATCATAATGGGCTTCACATTCCAGTGTTGTGTGTATGCCCTACAGATAGAATGCATATTTAGCAAATGTGCATGAGCACGGGAGGGTAGTGTGAGCCATCTACATTGCTATACAGTGTGAAGTACAGACACTGTGCCATTGCATGGCAACATGGGGCATGTATGTTGCTGTAGAATGCATAACACAGGGGGGTAGTGTGAGCCATCTACATTGCTATACAGTGTGAAGTACAGACACTGTGCCATTGCATGGCAACATGGGGCATGTATGTTGCTGTAGAATGCATAATATGTACACATTGCATAGCCATAACTGCAACACAGTCATGATGTTCGACAGATCGTATATGGTAGACTTCAGTGACACCTTCAGTAGCTGTGCACAGGCTTTTATGTTGTCCAGTGTACCACATCAACTGTATAATCGGTCAACTAAGGCTATAATTGGACCATGTGTGGACAATGTGCAACAGGGTGTATACACATCCCAAGTACTGTGTGGCTACATGTCTCTGGCCATCCCCCATGGCCATGTGTGCACATGTGTTGGCCAATTGTGTGTGATGGGCATCTTCTCCACATGTCTGTGTGGTCCCATATGACATACACCCATAGATGTCAGATATGTCACATTCCACAGGTCTATGCAGACAACGGGTTGTATGTTTGGTATGTGGGGTATAGGTCATGCGATAGTGTGACAATATTGCAGACAGAACACTACATGTCTGGGACATGTCAGGTGGCACATCACAATGTGTGCACCCAATGCAGGGGCATATGACACAATGGTGACACTTGTGGGCTGCCCATATCACAGCTCACTGTGTGGTACTGTGTGCGTACCACACATGTTGTTCCAATGCATACTACATATGCCTCCATTGTAGAACACCTCCACCGTTGTATGCACAGCTGACCACACATGTCGCAATGACAAGTACTGTGGTTTCAAGTCTGTGTGTCATTACGTTTGAATATATTGCACATGGGTGGCGTGTGTGAATGCATGGTGGTGCAACCTGCATATCGTGACTGGAACAAACATCAGATGTGCAAGTGTTAACTGGCCACATGGCAAATAGATCTACACTGTAACATGCCTAATACTGATAGTCTCACCTGCAACGGACCCATGTCTGTCCGGCACACCAGAGGTACCTGTATAGGGGTGACACACCAGTATGAACATTATCCATGACTGTATGACAGCCACAGGTTGCACTGTGCATGTGCACACATTCACCTGTGTAATAGCATATAGTATGCACATGTGTGCATACACAACGTAGCATACTGTAGTATGCAGCATGTGTGTCCACATACCTGGCATATGTTGTTACTTTACATTATGTACAGTGACACATGCAACTACATGGGATATAATAGCCATATGTACATTACTGACTTACCAGGCAACTCCAGGCTCATTGGTTGGCAGACACCCACCTCCACGATGGCAGCTAGTGTTTCTGGATGCTGTTCCCTGGGTGTCCCCAGATTGACCAGTAGCTCCTAGGTGTGTGTGAGTGGGGGCTGGGTTGGTGGCCCACCACCTGTTCCACCTTGTTCCCTGGCGATTGCAGTGGCACGCTGTTTTGCATGTCGTATCAGGTCCGTGCAGTGTCTGCGCACCTGCTGGTAGGTGTGGTTATGGCCACCCACATTGTTCACCCTCCTGCGTAGATCCTGCCACAGGTCATCCCGCTGCTGGGCATGTTGTGGCACATGGCTGAACAACAAGTCATAGTTGTCATGGAGCTGTGGGATGAGGACATCATCCTCCTGGCGGGTGTATGCTGGGAGGCGTGTATGGGGCATTATCTGTAAAACATAATGATGGTGACAGGTCACAGTTTCAGAGATGTACAGAGATACTGCTGCACATACATTTCTATGACATCTACTAAATCTGCACAGTTATCTTTGCAAAGCACCATGACACTGACACGACTGACGTGTTTGTGTCACACATGTCACACTCATTATGCATTGGATATCATCACCATATATGTGTGTCACCTCATTACAGTGTTCATACTCCATGTAAATGCTGTCTTGCTGTGGGCATGTCTATTTGCCTGCACTTGTGTTCTTACCTATCTGCACATGCCTCAATGTGTCCACGGTACTACTGTTGACCTGGATGCTGTGTATATGTCACATATCAACACAGACACAGCCGTAATGGACTTGAGCAGTGACAATGCACACATACGCATGGACACCTGTACATGCATGTGTTTTGCCATATACATCTACACAGCACTGTACAACTGTTCAACATCCTGACACGGATCGCCTGTATTACACATGTGATAGACATGGGACAATGGATAGTCAGACGACATTCGTAGGGATGGTCATCAACCATAGCATGTGCGGGCATGTTTTCCACGCTGTTACAGACGGCCATTGTGCCACCGCAAGCTGCATCAGTGCCACATTACTGATCCAGTCAGTTGATAGCACATCTACCATGCGGCCATCACAGCATGTATGACTGGGATGACATCTGCAGCTTTGATGGACAGGGTTGCATGGTATGGCGGGAGTATGTCACATATATGGCACAGGGATCTGTCCAGCCTGTGGCGATCCTAGTATTAAGATGGTGGCTGTCCATGACATATGTCATATAGCTCGGGATATGGACATGTAGCATGACCATCATCATGATGTAGCAAATGTCCTTCTGCAAGGTAGACGGCATGCTGCATAGTGGAGGTGTGGATTGTGAAGGCTGGTATCACACATCCATGCATAGCCATTACCCCTTACAGGTGGTTTGTGATCCAATATTGGTCACCACAGTGCTGTATATGCCTGGCCAGTGATCTCTGTGCTCATGGATGGCACCCTGACATGACATGGGTACCTGAGATGACTACCTAAGGGGCCTGGAGATGTCACCATGTTGGGGGGTGCACTGCACAACACCATCCTTTACAGTGTCCATAATGTTGACCACAGCCTCGGTAGTAGTTTATGGGTACAGGGATGTTCACCTAGCGGTGACACTGCTGGTATCATCCATCAGACTGTGCACATATGTCGCACACCTCACACACACAGCCCATTCTGTATGTTGTTCACAACACTGACACAGCTACACTGATAGGTCATGACCATTCACAGCATTACATACACAGATGCGTAACATTTGTCTGTGTGGTATGGGCTACAATGAGGGTGGGGTACAACACATTAACCCTGTGCTACTGTATCTGGCACTGATGTGCTGTGCACATGTCACACTTGCACCTTTTGTAGTTGTGAGTCTGTCAACAGGCCACTGGTGGAACACTCCTGTGACATGCAAAGGTATTTGTAATCAAATATCCGTGCTATCTTGTGCATCTGTACTGGTAACATCTACAGTGCTAATGGTTCATGGACATGCACACCATACTCAGCAGGGTTATAGTGCGGTGCCACCCTGAATGACTGTCATCACCACTTGTGGGTTGATATTATCCAACACCCTATCTGTATTGTATGGTCATGCTAGGCACTTGTTCAGAACATGTGAGCATGTCATGAGCCACTGATTACTATAGCGCCCATTCCACACAATTTCCCACAGGTACACTGGCTGCCCTACACTTCCCAGCTTGCTTAAGGTACGACAGCTGTTGTACACATGTAACACACATATCCTGTGGGACATGGTTGTATATGCAGGCATGTCAAACTGTCACGTACCAGTGCTACTGCCTGTCTATATGAGGGATATGTCGTACATGTGGCAATAGAGCAATTGTCTCATGTACACATTCAATGCTCACTTCCCAACATACGGCACTACAGCCTGTGGGGGATGCACGTCTGCAGCCGTGCTGGGCCCATAGCTCTCAGGTGTACCTCATTACGGGGAACGTACCTCATTTGGGGTTCTAAAAGGTGCATGTTCCTCAAGGTTCCTCATTGGAAGGGTCTGTCACACATTCATTGTTGTACATAGTTTACCTGCTAGCCATGGCAAGATAGATGAGAATCATATTAATTCATTGGAATATATGTTTTATACGTAAGACCAGCCTATTTTAGCCATCATATGCCCTTCCTAGTTGACGCTGTTAGTAAGCCAGTTGTACGTGTTCCACGTTTCGCACATTTGTCACACTGTATGAAGGCTCATTTTCCTCATTTTGGGGACAGGAGGCTGACAGCTATGGCTGGGAGTAATGCTGTCGCCAACCCTGACTGCACCTGACAGTCATTTGGGGATATGTAACATTCACAACACATCCCGCCCATTACATAGTCTCACATAATCTACACCACTGGCCACACCTATGAGGACAACCTGTGCAGTACGTCTCCATACTCACTGTAGGCACCAGAGGTAGCCCCCATCATGGAAGACAACATCACCAGCTTATAGCCCACAGACTCGTGTGCCCACCACATACAGCCAATAGTGTGTTATAACATTCCCAACACACCAGTCATAGCTGACTCTGTAGGGTGTCACACTGCAGTTCCACACAGCAGGCTACACAAGGCGTTAGTCACTTACATCTTGCTGTCGGGTAACTGCTTCTGCAACATAACCTGTGCACCCATGCCACACCTCACCAGGTACGATATGTCTGTCATTCGCCATGTTAGTGTGACTGCCCTGTGATGCCACTTCACAGACTACGTGTGCAGGGACATGCAATAGCTCACCAGTCTTATAGCCCTGAGGGTATGGGCCTAGCCCTGGGGAGCATTTTGCATTCGTCCGGACACGATACCACTGTACAATGACCGACTGTGTCACTTCAACAGTTGCCTATGCTCCTATTGTCATTCCACAGGCATGTGGTATCTGTCCGCTATGACTGTCCTGGTCAAACACAATACTGTGGCACAGATGACTTGCACCTGTCGGCCCTGGGAGTACAGCTCACATGCAAGGCTCTTGCTGCTTCTATACTGCCTGTCCTGCACAGTTTCCAATAACTGTCACCGGCAGGGCGGTAACTGGCATGCGCGACATGGGGTCATGTGACACATTGCTTGCATCTTCCCCTGTGACGCATGAAAGCAAAGCACACCTTATAATGCACCACTCCAACATCTCTGCAGTGACTGGGACCTGCCTGTAGGCTCTGCAGAGCACACCTGCAATGACAGGTTATAGACGGACCATACCTTTCAGGCACATACCTGGACCGGCACACCCACAGCTGATGGGTTCCCATATCCCACTATGTTTTGCACACATCCTGGCATGCTGCTTAGCACAATGTATCAGAGGTGCTCCACGTGCAACTAACTGTGTCCGGGACCGCTATACACATTGTAACAAGCGACAGAGTCAACATCATACCCCATGGGTAACATACCTTCTATGGTGGTATAGTGGACAGTGGGCCTCAGCTACTACTGATGTGTGACTGACACTACCCCACACTTCACTGGGATAGCCACTCATGTACCGACACATCCATGAGTCATACCCTCCACTCTGCTGGATCAACACATACACACCACCTCCAAGACCTACATTACCCTTGGCATGAACACTACCACCATGTGACTGGTGTTACACACCTGGGGTTATCCCCTCATTGGTGGATTCCAAACATATGCTAATCTATCTTGTTAGCCACATCCCGGAAACACACCCATCACAGCATACACAGTACATGTGTACTACTACACCTACTACAGACGTCTGCTGACAGCGTTTGTTAACATCATGACACCCGTGCAGATGGACAATGCACATACAAATGCTGACACATACCCCAGTGCACTTAATTAGCATGAACACAACTGCATGGATCATGCTATTCCACACAGAGCCATGATGGTACACACCAGATAACAGACGCCACTCTGGTGGTCATGTTCCACGGACATATGATGTACAACAACAGGTGTAGGCTGTTGCACAGTGGTGTACATTCCCATGTGTGGGGTGGCTCACTGGTCAGCCATGGTGGGGCCACAGGGTCCCTCATCACATACTCCGAGACTAGCTACGTAAACATGACTGCCACACATTCCGGGGTGTACCACCAGGCATTATGGTGGTATGTCAGTATTCGATGGCAACACCCACATCTGCTGTCACATACAACAGTCACTCAGGAACATTGCAGACCTAGGTATTGTTGGCAACATGCTGGAGGATGGATTCAATGCTAACATTACACCCTCTCACTCACTTCAGGGCCGCAATCCATACATGAACATTGTGGTGTCCCTGTGGACACACCTGCACAGTACTGACCTACACTCTATGTGTCCTGGGACACTGGCCCCATATCACCTTCCAATGTCCCAGGCTGTGATGTCCACCAAACTCTGAATTACATGTCTCCCCACTAGGCCACCATATTCAGTAATAGCCTTGTTTCAGACATTGTAGACCCTGAATGGCACACAGCAGCATTTATCACACTACACAAAGGTGGCACCGCATTGCACGAGTGGGACTATAGTCCTACACACCTGACTGGACTGTTCTGCGTGGCTATGGGGCACATCATCAAGGACGTCATTCTCAGAGACATTGTTGGTCTCCCGTCCTCTGCTGCCACCCGGGTTGGACTTGTTAAGGCCAGAGTATGGCCCCTACACATGGCGGACTCCTTTCATACAGTTACCAGGGCAGTTGCTGATGGTACGGGAGTCCACACATCCTACATTGTCCTCTCATTGCCTTTCAGCACCATTCCCCATTCTGGTATTGACAACATACACATCCACCTGCGCATCAAACCTTGTGTCTCAGGATGTTATGCTATGTGGCTCATGGACAGGACACACAGTGAGGCCAGCATACCATAGTATCTACTTCATGTCAGGTACTTTGGCATACCACGGTCCTCAGTCATAGGGCCCCTCATGTTAAGTATATGCTTCCCTGCGGAACAGGCTGGCACAGGGGACATTCCCTGTCTAGCTTTAGAACCCTACATACCAAGCGCCATGATTGCTCCACCAGCTGATACTGACTCCAACCATATGAGTGTCGCTGTGACAGATACATAATATGACTATCATGGCATCAAGCTGCATGACACAAGGTGCATGCACATCACCTTTGCATTACACCATTCACCTACTGACTATCACATGGATGGTAGTCCCCTACATACATATCACATTGTACATGTTTGCAGTACACACATATGTCGCACCCACTCCTGTGGTTACCGTATTGCCACTGTGGTGTGGATATCCTCCTACGTGGCCACACCTATCTGTACTGGGTGTGTAACTGGTACATAGGCACCCATTGTACCTCTGAACTCAAGACATCTACACACATTCAAGGGTACACCACCCCATTTAGGGTGTACCTTACACAACAGCTACAGCTTTACATGCCACAACATTAACACGCCATGATGTTTACTGAGCTCCGACAGTTTAAATATGCGGCTGCACTACGGACACCACATCAGTACACATTTGCATACTACATACTCAGGGGTGACCTCTGCTGATCAGACAGGGCCCATGTCCACAACATTATTGATGGATATACTCCTCATACGCAATATAAGCAGAGGCCACTGTGAGCAACATGCTCATGGATATGTGCACACATGCCACAATGAGTGGGCTGTGCTTCTGGGTTACATTCCCAAACCGGACACTCACCATGCTGTGGAACATAAGTCCTCTGTAGATCATGCAGGGACACTCAGTAGCACTGTTCATGTGATACCTCGCTTGGTGGTTGGGAGACACATGTAGGCCTGGGATCACTGCAGTGGCTGTACTGTGCAGTGGTGCAGGTGACACCTGGCTCTGCTCTTCACAGGACACTACCCTGGAGAGGTGCCACTAGTGTGAACATTGTAGTTGTGCTTACACATGGACTTGACAGACTGCATAGTACCCCACTATGCACATGTGCAGCTATTACATGTCCTTTGTGCATGGTTACTTGGTAGCCCTTCCATTTAGATTAGCTATCATGCTATTACTATGTCCCATACCTACAGGCCATATGTATCCTGTTATTGTACATACCAATAGATGATACCTGTGATATGCATGATATGCCTGTTATGCTGTGTAGAATATCTGTCATATCTACCTATAATACTATACATTACACATATTTCACATAGTATCCCATAATGCAAAGCATACTTGCTCAGCGGGACCACCTTACACATGTCATTAACGTAATTTGCTCATACACATGCGTGTTGTGACAGTATATCAACATATACTATCCCCTCCTATGGCACGTCCTTGTTGGACATACCCTACCACTGACGGCGGGTTGTATGGCATTGTTCTGTTTAATGGCGTCATGTAGCATCCCTTGTGGTGTCTGTGCTGTGTACCTTGTGTCCCACTGCTGGACGCACAGATTCTATAAGCGTTTGTATGCTCAGCAAGACATCACTACATGAATACCTTTCCCCACTTTATGCATTACGGACATGTTTAATTAATGCAAACCAGGCTATACATACAGTAAAACTAATTAATACAGATCATGCTATACATAACCTTACATATCGGGCATTCTACATACCTTGTTGTCCTTACGGCATTTCATTTCTATCTCTCTCACAGTGTTTCAACTGTTTTTCGGTATGAGCATACGGTTTGAATGTCTGGCAAGTCATCCTTATATACGTCGATACCTGAAACATGTGGATTCTTCCCGCCAATTGGTGTTCATGAGTGACTAATTACTTGCATATAATCTGTGCAACTACTCCATTCACCAATTACGCGGTGACAGTGGGGTATAATTGGATTCTCCACTTGGGCATTGCCTATTTGCCCTACCTTCGGGGAGACGGTCTGTATTGTGTTTTGTTATGAGTAACTGCAACTGCTATGCATGGAGACAACTATAGTTTGTATTCATGTCCCCCGTGGATTGTGTGTGACAGGTAGAGTATTTGGTTCAACATGTGGGTGTACCTGTCATCCCGACGTCTGATAATGGAGTATTGCAATCAATACCTGTAACATGGCTGTTTGTTCCATTATACAACGCCTGCAATTTTGCATGTCGCCTTTAATTGTGTCTCTCACACGGTATGTTGAGGGTTTTGCAGATGTAATTGACTGACTGGATGTTTGTGCTGCTATTACAGTTTGTATTGCTTTAGTTTCTAGTGTGGGGGATGTCGGTGGTTGTACGTAACATATACGTTTGTGGGCCTTGCATTTCTACATAATCCGTATATATGTCTGTGGGCTCCGTCCCTGATTAGAGAGCTAACAGTTAGTAGACTTATGTTACGGGATTGTACGTTGGGCCATTGTTAATTGGTTTCTATATCATCTGCAGGTGAGCTTGCTACTTGTATACCTCCGTAATTGCAGCAATGTATCAGGGGATATGTGTAGGTGACAGCTATCCCTTGTATTTCTGTCCCAGATATTTGCAGTCATTGTGGTTGTGTTGTTAATAGAGCCTGTTTGCCATGGGTTGCCACCTTATCATATGGTCATTGTTGGACACTTGCAGGACTCATAGCGGTGTTTACAGGCCAACACATAGCCACGGTCAGTACACAGATAGCACATACTTTTATCCTCACTACATACCTATTGTTGTGTGACTTTGGATACTTATCATATTGCATGTAACATTTAAGTCTCTTACATACAGGCATAACTATTAAATACGACTGTTACATTATATATGGGACATATTTATGTCCTACCATCTCGGACATTTGCCCTTTGTACTGTTTTATGTCAGGACACACCTGCCCAGGGTGGGGATGTCCCTCCTATTGTGGTACAGATAGCAACCGTATGCCTACGGCTAGCTATACCCACACCTACCATACTGGTCTGCCTCTGACTTGGCACCAACATACACATGTTGCGGACACACACACACATTACAGTAACACAGAAACGCACACGGCACCCTCAACACACACTTACACAGACTATGGCACTCACAGACACAGTTGAACACAGTACCTACGTGGACAGCGACACCGTCAGCGGTGACTAACCGTCCCTTCATATCATCATACTATTACTCGCGGATGTACTGTTCAGGTACTGTGTTCTATTGGTCTTTCAGCCTCGTGGTTACACATGTCGGTATGTTACACATTCCATGGGTGGCGGTATCCTATTTATTTGTACATCCAAGATGTTATGAATGTCGTTGAACTATCTATCATATTTGCAGATATCGCTGAATCCATCTATATCACCATATAGCCCTCTATTGCCCTTTCTATCTGTATTATATATATATATGCATATGTGTACATATACATATATATATATATATATATATATATATATATATATATATATATATATATATATATATATATATATCTATATATATATATGTCTATATATATATATCTATATATATATATCTATATCTGGCGGGGAATGTGACAGGCACACAGCACCACCATATGCTGTAAGACTCATGTACTGTTCAGGTGTTGGCATTCCGTGTTCCACTGGCTGTTGTGTTTACAATGTTTGAGGGCTGCCTATGTAGGAGTCACACATTGGGCCACCTATACTTTACAATTTACAGGTGGTCATGTTTGTGTGCCATCCATTTTACTGTGTGTGCAGGTGGAGAGGTGTCAGTCCATAGGGGCCTACATGGTCAGGGTATGTGCTATACGTTCCCTCTTTGCCAGGGCGTAGGCATATTGAGCACACCTTCGTCTGCCTACTGGGGCTGGCACAGTGTGTTCATGGTCTGAATCCCTCTGTGCCTGTACTGGCCTTGGCAATTGCGGTGGGCTATGAGGGCCTTCACCATTTTGTCCCTGCTGCAGCTGCTTCCGCAGGATCATATTATGTAGCACGGCACATACTATGACGATGTGGGCACACATGCCTGGAGAGTACTGCAAGGATCCACCAGATGTATCCAAGCACCGGAACCGTGATTTCAGCATCCCGAACGCACGCTCTATGATGATTCTGGTTTGTGCGTGTGCCTCATTATGGCGTTCTTGCATGGGTGTGTGTGCATTTCTGATGGGAGTCATCATCCACGGCTCCAGTGCATAGCCAGCATCCCCCACGTGATGGCCATGTGGGATGTCCCCCCTGACAAATACCTGATACAGCTGTGAGGCACGCCAGATGTGGGAGTGATGGTAGCTTCCAGAGCTGCCAGCACACACATCCATGATAATGCCCTGGGCATTGCACACAACCTGGCAGTTGATGGAGTGGAATCCCTTGCAGTTTATGTAGTGCATACCCTGCTCACCGGGTGGTGACTTGATTTGTATGTGCGTGCAGTCTATCGAACTCAGTACCTCCGGGTATTGTGCCACACAGTGGAAGTGACGCATATTGCTGGCCAACTCCTCCTGAGTTCTGGGGAAGTATATCTGCTCATTGGCATGTGGTAACATGGCATCCAGGAACTGGTGTAGTACCCTGGATGCTGATGCCTGTGAGATACCCATTATATCTCCAGTTGGCCTTTGAAAGGTACCTGTGGCCAGTATTCGCAGGCTTACACATACCTTCGTGTCCACTGGTATGGGTTCCCCTCTGTTGTTTCTGGTTCTCAGGCTTGGCCGGCACAGCTCCACTATTTGCTGTAAGATGTCCCTGTCCACCCTGTAACGCTCTACTATCTCCAGGTCATGTAGCCCCTGGTAGGTTACCCTTGGTCTGAACACTCTCCTTCTCCTCCGAGGCCTGCGGTGGTTGTCGGCATCATCCTCCACAACACCGTCAGTCTCTAACACATGCTGATGAATCACAGCTATGGCAGCTCCCAACATGTACATTTTAAAAGTTACCCGTGTGTTTACACCTATGGTGCGGTGTTTGGGAATACACAGGTGTGTGTTGGGTGCTTACACACTTTATACTATTGTGCTGTGAACACCGATGATGTCATAGGGTGTGTATGTACGTTCGTAGCTACAGGTTATGTTATGTGTTTTACTGCGGAACTACTATTGTGGTGCCTTTGGTGTTGAATTACATTTGCCTGCCGTGGATTACCTCTTGACCTTCCCTTTACATTTCTGCGCATTGCACCTACCATTTTCTGGCGTGCATCCTGCAGCCTACTTTCATTTGTACTTTCCTGGACCTGGCGTATCTTGCGTTATGTGTGCTACTGCCGGTCTGCTGTCGGTTTGCTTTGCTCTGCTGTGTCAGGTCTCCTATCTTTGCAATCCAATACCTCCTCTCCTTTCTTTGCATTCACATGCCTCCCTATCCTGTTTTGCAGGTTTCTGCAAGCGGACTTGTCAGCTGCCGTCGATTGGCCTTCGTGGGTTGATTGGTGTTGATTGCTCATTAGTACTCCAATTACCCTACTTCCGCATTTCCTTTTCTTCCCTGACCTTCCTGTTTCTGCTATTGTTTTGCGGTAGCGTCCGATTACTGGGTTTTGGGCACGTTTTCATCCTCGTACACATGCGCTTTTGGCCACCATGTGTGCTCTCAGCTAAACGATTCCTCCCCACCCCTAGCCTGCAGCTTTGCTTAGCAACGGACAGGCCAGATTTGCAATGCTCCAATGTGCTTAGTGCTACAGTGGCACACCCCTCTGCTGATGTCATGTATCTCCTCTGAGCCCCTCCTCGGTGTTATACCGCTGCGCCGTATGGTACAACCTTCCTCCGGCGGGCCATTTGCGATTCAGTATTATCTGCCTCATTTGTATGGCATTGACTACTAATTGATAGTTACCGCGCCGAACACTATCGCAATCCCTTAGCAACCCTTGCACCTTGGTTGTGGTGTTCCATGCCTAGCATTGTGTGTTATGCTGTGAACCTGATTTCTATTACGTTGCGATTTTATGACATTTTTATATTATTTCTTTATGTTACAGCTTCCGCACACATGCCCTGCGGTTCTGCTGTGTGTTACTGTGGACATGACATTAAATGTTGTTATTTACATGTTGTGCATCTTTTCTTATGCCATTGGCTGTGTATTTCGCCATTGGCATATGTTCATGTTGTGATACCTGGGTCTGTCCCTGTTCCATAGCTCCAATGTTCTGTTTGGGGAAATGTAAACTGTGTTTTTTGGTTTACATTTCCGTGGGCTTACACTACGTCTGCACCACTTCATGAATCGCTATATGCCTTCATTTGCATGGTGCAACACTGCACATGGGGTGATTTGCATACCTACGCCAGGGGCTAGGCAGATATGGCATAAGCCGGTAGTGCACGTGGAATTGGATCGTACCTGAATCGCTCAGCGGCCATATTTGTCATTATAATGCCTACGCTATGCCTGCGCCTGGCGCAAGCTTCATGAATCCCGGGGTCTGTTTGTAAGTGAATGCAGTAGGTGGTCTGTAATAATGGAAAATAGGGGTTTGAATGCATATGTCTCAACAAGACTTGCTGAACAGATGTACTGCTGAACAGCACTGATGGGCAGAGCATGTGGCTCTGTCTATAGTGAGTAGGCCCACTACTGGGATGTTATACATATCCATATGTCACCTGTGCATATAACTATGATACACATTTTGTCTTGTAAATATAAGACAACTATACAGACCATGCACAGAGTAAAGTACTGGTGCAGATGTGTGTGTTGAACTGCATGCCATATACTGAGCTCATACCATTCAACTGTCCAGTGTTCTGCACACTGACCATATGTGTTCCCCGTATTTGTAGTCATTTACCCATAGAGTTGTGTTATGTCTGTCAAATCCTTGCCAAATATGTGAAGACTGACATTACAACATCCCCCTTCATTGTCCTCTGGCTTTTCCCATTCGGGAATTCTACAGTGGATCATCTGTTGCCATTTCTGCCTGTTGTCTGAATCTTGCTCTCTCACACCAAATATCTGCATGTCCTCTCTCAATGCAGCCAAAAACCTTATCTGAGGCCTTCCTCTCTTCCTCCTTCCTGGCAGCCACATCCTTACCATCCTTTTCTCAATATATTCAGTACCTTTCCTCAGCAGATGTCCAAACTGATGTAATAGTGCCTCTCCAACATTGTCTGGTATCCGTCCAACATGGTCTGAGCCTATCATATACACATTGCTAAACCTGTGCACCTATGTCACATCCAGTGCAAATCATAACATCTGTAACTCTGCCATGTGATGCTCTGACATCTGCCTTTTTGTCAGTGCCACTGTCTCCAACCCATTTAACATAGGTGGTCTCACTAACCTCTTGTGGACCTTACATATCACATTTACTGGTACTCGTCTGTCACATATCACTCCTGATACTCTTCTCCATCCTGTGCATCCTGCCTGTAGTCTCTTCATCACCTGTCCTCCATAGTCCTCATTACTCTGCAATGTTGATCCCAAATATTTGAAGACATCCACCTTTGCCAATTGTACCCGAAGCATCCTCAACATTTCACTACCCTCCCTCTCATTCACACACAGATATTCTGTCCTAGTGCTGCTGACCTTCATTCCTCTCCTCTCTAGAGAATATGTCCACCTCTTCAGGGTCTCCAAAAGCTGTCCCCTACTCTCAATATAGATCACAATGTCATCTGCAAACAACATAGTCAACAGGGACTCCAGTATGATCTTGTCTGTCAACCTGTCCATCACTATTGAAAATCAGAAAGGGCTCACAGCTGATCCCTGATATCATCCCACCTCCACCTTAAACACATCCATCAATCCCAATGCAGACCTCAATGCTGTCACACCACCCTTGCACATATCATGTATCACACTTACATATATCTCTTCCACTCATGACTTCATCATACAGTACCACAACTCCTGTCTAGGCACCCTGTCATATGCTTTCTATAAGTCTAGAGAGACACAGAGCAACTCCTGACCTTCCCTGTATTCCACCAGTAACAGTTTCAGAGAAAACATCACATCAGTGGTGCCCTTTCCATACATGAATTCATACTGCTGTTCAGTGCTCCTCAACTCCCTGTGTAACCTAGCTTCCACTACTCTTACCCATAACTTCATGCTGTGACTGGTCAATGTTATCCCTCTGTAGTTATCACAGTTCTGCACATCAACTTCATTCTTAACACCATACCCAAAGAGCTTTTGTTCCACTCCTAATGCAACCTCACACTGCCCAAGATATCAGTAAACAGTCTGGTTAACACACAACTGCCATTTCCCCTTAACAACTACATGTTTCCACAGGTGTGTAATGTGGACCAACAGGCTTGCCAGTATTCATCCTCTCCATAGCTATGCTTACATCTTCCTTGTTAAGCCATTGCACTTCCTGATTCACCATCCACACATTATCCAACCTTCACTGTTTTATTCTCTTCATTCATCAGCCTCTCAAAGTACACTGTCCATGTGCTCAACACACTCTCCTCACTTGTGAGTACATGTACCTCATCATCCTTTATCACCCTTATCTGCTGCACGTTTCTTAGCTCAATGCAGCTGTCCAGCCAATCGGTACAATCCCTGTCATCAATCCTTAGTGTCCAACCTGTCACAGCACTCTTCAAATGCTCATCCTCAGCCTTTGTCACTTCTCTTTGCCATGCACATCATCTCCTCATACTCCTGTCTACTTTCCTCATCTCACTGACAATCCCACTCCTTCTTCCCCAACCTCTGTCTCTGTATACTGTCTAATACTTCCTCAGTCCACCAACAGGTGTCCTTGTATTGCTTCCTCCATCCACATGTAACCACAAGCACCCATATAGCTGTCTCCCTTACCAGCTCTGCTGTACTTAACCAGATATTTGTTAGATTGTCACTGCCACCCAGTGTCTGTCTCAACTCTTCCATGAAATCCACATCACAAGCACATTTTTCCAGTTCACACCATTTGATTCTTGGTACTGTTTCCACACTCCTCCCCATCTCAATCACAAACATCATCTCATATACCAACATTCTCTACTGCCTAAATACACTTTCCCCTGTCACCACATTACTGTCTCTAATCTCCTTCAAGCTGGCCTCCTACATTGGATATATTCCACCGGTGTGCATCTTGTTCCACTCTTGTATGTCAC
This sequence comes from Protopterus annectens, assembly GCF_019279795.1. NCBI lineage: Eukaryota > Metazoa > Chordata > Ceratodontiformes > Protopteridae > Protopterus > Protopterus annectens. The sequence continues at coordinate 1,443,953,547 of NC_056728.1, forward strand.
CCTATGCTCTTCCCTCATGTTATATTCAACACAGCCATGTCCATACTTTTTGCAAACTCCACTACCATCTCACAGTCTCCACTCCTTTTAACACCATACATACCCTACCCATCAAGTCCCCATCCCCTCTGTCCCCTTCACCAACATGCCCATTGACATCTGCTGCAATGACCAGTCTGTCATCCTTGGGTACAGCCATCACAACATCATCCAAATGATGCCACATTTCTCTTTCTCATCCATCACACAACCAACTTGCGTAGCATATGTACTAACAACAGTCATCATTACACCATCAGCTTACAGCTTCAGAAACATCACTCTATCAGACACTTATGTCATCCTCCAAAAACACTCTTGGCATACTGTTTCTTCAGCATAAGCCCTACCCCCTTCCACCACCAGTCCTCACCTTGATGGCACAATTGTGACCTGCCTACCATACAACCAGCCATGATCCCCTTCCGTGTGGTCTCTTGCCCACACACACTATATCAACCATCCCCTGGCCATCATATCAGCTAGCATGGTCGCTATACCACTCATACTGCCAACATTAACAATTCATGCCCTCCTAGCCTTTCCCCTCTTTTCCTGCCATATGACTGTTGGACATCCTCCAGGGAATGCCTGTCAGTTCAAAGGCTATGGTGCTATTGAATGACTCAGGTATGTTACAGCAATATTGTGACACTGCCACTAATTTTGTCCCATTGCACCCATGTATGCATGGCATCCTACAGATGTCCTGCTGTAACAGGTTGAGAGGGATGACTTTGCAGCAAGAGTGTGAATTTAGTGTGCCATACTGACATAGAACAGACATGAATGTGAGGTATTAGCTATGCAAATGTCAGCATGAGTAGGTGCATGTGTCTACCTCATGAAAACAGACATTGGATGCAAAATGTCAGTTAGAACAGCTGTACATATTGTACACATGTGTAATCTTAATTAATGTGCACCCAAAAGAGTGACATTTCTACAGCTACTGGTTGTTGCATTGCCCTGATACAGCAATGGTTATTACAATAAGCATGATTATCATGACTAAATTGGAGAGGTGTCCAACTGTGTTATGACTTTGTGGCCATGCCCACTACAAACAACTGATTGAACACATACATAGCTGTATGGACTCAAAATACCTTACGTGTCATACCTGCCTCCACAAATGTAGAGTAATCCCCTTTGCTGGACAGCAGCATTACACAAACTGCAGACTTGGTCCCTATAGTGGCTGTACAGGGCAAAGTAGGGTCAGGAACCAACCTGGCATCAAGTCAGCCATTGTCTGAACAAGCATATAAGGTCATAGGTGGATTACTGTAAGGCCAACTATGAGCACAAATTGGAGACATCCACCAGTAACAATCAAAATAATATCTTCCCATATGTCTGCAGTCTCGGAGGCAATATACCAACCCAACCTGTAATGGTGGCCAATCAGATCACATATACAAACAACATAGCTACAGTCAACCTGATGTAGATTAGGTTAGGGCAAACCCCCCCCCCAGCTCAGCATCACTATAGGTGGATATGTACTGCACCCACACCCCTCTCCTCATCACCAGTGAACAGGTACATATTGCCTAATGAAAGGCAACAAATGCAAGTATCCATGGGACATCATATCATCCCTGTCTGCATCCTACATAAACTTAGGCATGTGATCCCACCTGCATTACACACTGTAGTCACACCAATCTGCAGTACCATTTATACACCATCCGCATGGAAGATGACTAATGTCATCCATTTACACAGACCTGAATGAGGAATGATGGATTATGCAAGCAACTTGCCCTCACTGTGGGCAATATGACTCATCAGAACCAGGAGTGCAATGCAAGCTGATACTGTGCTGATAGATTAAAGGAGTATGCTGTGGTTGTAAGTGGTGGCTACTGGTTTGGTTGTGAGTGTTGGCTACTGGTATTCAAGGTACATGTGCAGGTACTGGACATACTGTTGCCAAATGTATGGGGTTCTGCGATGTGTTTCCCTGTTAGTGTCTACTAGGTGCAATGTCACATCACCGGTGGGAGACCTTTTCACCACCGGAATGCAATCTGATAATGGAAGCCATAATACAGAATCACACAGTACTGTTGGGCTGAAGCCAGCAACATCTGCAGGAGAGGATCACCCTGTAGGATGACACTCTCCACAGGGTAAATTAGGTAGGCCTGCACACACATACATATGATCAGGTATTATGTCACCAATCTCATACACCATGCCTGGCAAATGGCTGCTGCCATGGCCAGGGACCCCACAACCACAGGTGGGAGCCCAGCCACACAGCCCCCACTGACAGCAAATGAGGAGTCCAATGCTAAGCTTGGACCACCCATTACAGTACAACAACAGGGTACAAAGCCCCACTTGCTGGAGGTTGGTGGCACACACACAATTGACAAGGAGCGTGCAGGCAAGGTACCAGTGGGGATTAGTAGACTACATGCATGTGCCAGGTCAGATTGCAGTTGTGGATGGGGATTTCTAATGAACAGAAGTGTAAATCTATGGTGAAGGACAGCAACATGTGTAGTATTGGGTGTTGTACTGTACATGTGCAGGCATGCTGCATCCATCCTTTTCCAAGGGCACATGTGAGTCTGCTGACAATACTTTTCTCCCACAACTACATAGGTCACTCTGGTCTGCATATGGGACAGCAGCCTGAAGCCGGTGGGTATGAAATTATTCAGTTGTGCTTTGGCAATACCCCAGGCATATGGAGGGCATGCAAGTTACAATGTACAGAACTATGACTAATAGCCATATTGCTTTATGTGCATGCTCACTTGTGGTGGGGTTAATTGTATTGCATCACAGTGGTCACCACAGGGGCCTATCTGAAGAGAATGTAACATTCCTGTAGCATTCCTCACAACCTGTCTGTGCAAGACGTCTGGACCGACACCAGAAAAAATGTGTTGGACATCTGACTAAGGTAGGGACATGTGTGAAACATTACTGCTATACAGTGGATATAAAATGTATACGCACTCCTGTTAAGATGCCATTTGTTTCTGAAATATACTGACTGAGACCACAATATGTCAGTCCACACCTTTCCCAACCTTTAATGTGACCCATGACATGAACAATTCACTTGTAAAACCAAGCATCTGGACTCATGTATTGCACCTACAAGCCTGGACAAGTGTGAGGGTAGCAGATGTTGTATCACTATGCTGTTTCAGTCAGGTAGATTATCTGATGCTGCCATATGTGTCAGTACACTCACTGTAGCCTATTTGTCAACTATATCGCATACATGGGCAGTGTTAAGGCAGACAGAGCACTAATAGGTTCCAAACATCTGGAAGTTTCAGACACGTCTGTACAGAGGGCTGGTATGGCCTGTACAATGGTTTCACATGCTGCATGTGAGGCAGATGCCATTACCACACTGTATAAAGTAATGGCATAAGGAGGTGGTCACCTGCCATGTATGGTACAAACATCAAGATGGTATCAGCCACACAAGATATGAGACACACACCAGCATTCAGATTAGAACTCCTACCTACCTACTTCTATTTACTATATTGTTATGCAGTTATCAGACTCGTCATAGAGGTCACACAATTTCACTTTCTCCAATGGTACTTGTAAGGTGAATTACATCAACAGAACTACTAAATTAGGATGAGTATGGTGTCACACAACTCAAAATGGTATAACCTTCACAGTACATGATTCTCACACAAACAGTTGCCAGTATTGAGGTTAGAACTCTTGCCTATCTAGTTCTGTGCATTATGGCATTACGCACTTAGCAGATGCACAATGCAGCTTAGACAATGCTGTCTAAATCTACTTCTAAGGTGAATGACAACAACAGCAGTAGTAAAGTAGGGTGGAGAAAGTGTAATGGGTGGAACACAAATCAAAATTATACAAGACACACAGTATCCGATTCACACACATAGTTACCACTAATGGGATCAAAACTCCTGTCTACTTAATTATTGCAATTACAGTGTTATGCAGTTATCAGATGCACCACAGAGCTTATACAATTTCAACTAGTCCAAAGGTACTTCTTTTTTTTCAAAAACATTTTTATTAAATTTTGTTAATAAACATGGATATAAAGTATTAAAAATAAACAATATAAAACATAGCTATTTACACTATATAAAAACATCCATGATAAACATTTGTTTATCCAAGAAAGGTAATCAATATTTATCTAACAATCTCTCCAATTTTTGGCAAGCTAGTCTTTTGTGTGTTACATTTGATGATCTCTGATAAATAGTTTGCATTTCTTTTTTACATGCAGATTTTGCTATTGAAATAAACTCAGTAAACATAAGATCTTGCTTATTTTTCCAGTTCAATGTAATTATTTTTCGAGCAATAGCTAGAATTAAAACAAAAAAAGACAAATATTTACATTGTGAGAGTTTACATCCTGACCATATGAAATGCGGGGATGTCAAAGGTCAGTTTATACGACTCAGCAGATTGACCACTGAACATTCAGTTTTTTTAGAAGAAGTAGACAAATTGTTAAGTTTTTTTTCAACAAAAAGGTTATGACTTGAATTGGCTTCACAGGATTGTTCAGGAAGTTACACAACTTAGGGTCACCTCTGCACATCCAATTTTGGACAACAATGTCATCTGTGAGGTCACATCTCATAGTGTCATGAATGGTGGTTACAAGAATTTCATTTTAACTTTTCCTATACCTATTTGCAATGAAATGAGTGTAATAAGAAAGATTATTTTGGAACATTGGAAGGTAATTTTGGGCAATGCAGAACTGGTCAAGATTTTAGGTGACAAACCATTTTTTGTTACAAAAAGGTAACTAGCATCAAGCACATTTTAGAATTTAAGAAAAATCAGAGTACAAGTTCAGTAGTTAGTTCATTCGGATGTTTTTCATGTGGTAAATGTAAACAGTGTAGATACATGAGTAATGTGTCCTGTTTAGATTTCAAATATTTAAAAAGAAAATTTGTGGCTAGAGGCCGTTACTGCTGCAACACGACCAATGTGGTATATTGTGCAACATGTGACACATGCCAAAGGTTCTATGTTTGGAAAACCATTAGAGAGCATTAAATAAAATAATTTATGAGCATTGTTTAGCTATAAGAAAGAAGGATGTAAACAATGCTCTGGCTGTTCATTCCACAGAATGTGTACAGTTTAAGAAAATTTATTTTTTTTGTTTTGGAATGGATTAACACTGACTTGTTTTCTAGTGATTATAAGACACTTTTAGAGTGTAAGGAAAGTTTGTGGCAGATATTATTATTAGCTGACAAACCTCCTGGCCTTAATGGTGCAGTCAACATGAAATGTTTTCTGCAGATGGCTAGGATTAAATAATTTTATAGTTTTATAGTTTTTTTATTGTATGGATATTTAGATCACTTGATTAGATATTATTATTATGGTGACAATATGTGCATCAAATAATTGTTTGATTCAACAATTTAAATATTTTAGTCATTTCACTTTAAGGTTTTTCAAAATGAAAGTCATTCAAATTGATATCAAATGGTATTTAAACAGTTTGTAATTAATGGAGTGTTTGTTCTGAAGAAGCTCATGTGCATTAAAGTGAGGGAAAGCGCTTAACAAAGTTATGTTGGTAGTCCTGTGGTTGGATTTATTGTCTCTTTTTTTGTTTTGGTGCTCTTTTTATCTTGTTTTGGTCGAGTATATGTGAGTTTTATCTTCAATAGCTAGAATTAACCAAAGTGCAGGTAACTGATATCTAGGAATTACACTTGGGGTAGGGACATTGAATAATATCAAAGAGCTAGTAATTTGACAGTTATCAGACCACAGGGCTTTTGCAAAATGTCTAAAATCACTCCAGTATTGTGTGAGAGTTCTACATTCGATGAACATGAACCCAGCTGGCTTCAAGAATATCACCACACCTCCAGCATTTGCTTTCATTACTCTTGGTTATAAGGTCAATTCTGTGTGGAGTGTAAAAGCTTCTATGAATAAATCTCCAGTTATATAGTCTCCAATATAAAGATGATGACGTGTTTTTTATTGAATTTAATAATCGTTTGTTATTATTGTTAGATAAAGTTTCACCATTAATCTTTATGGAGTAATTCCAAAAAGCTTGGTCAAAAGTAATCAAGTCTTCTCATGGGATTTTATATACAGGTGATATGCTTAATTTATGTTCAATGTTCATAGAACTACACCATATGAATAGTTGTATCAATCCTGGTATAATATCAGTTTCCAGATTTATTGAAACTCTCACTTTATTTTCAACAAACTGTCTTAAAGATTGAATATAAAGCCAATTATCCTGACAGACATTATATCTGGCTAAAAGAAAGTTCATTGGTCGTATTTTCTTATTGTCTATAAACTGGTGCCAAAACTTTAGATTATTCTCTTTAAGATTCTGCATCTTATTGATATTGAAGTTATCTAGGCAATCTGGTGTATAAGCATGGGAACTATAATGAAAAATAGCTAAAATTGTTGTTGATTATATTTTTGAAAATATAAAATATTTGGTTTATACCATATGAGAAGTCGCTACATTTCTTATTACATAAGCAATAGTCACAGAGTATCCAAAATATTTTGTTAATTCCAAAGGTTTCCTTAAACTGGGTTTCTGAGTTCTCAGAGGAAGTTATATGCATGTCATGTAGTTGTTTCCAGCTAGAGGTGTATATGGATGAAATCCAGTGTAGTATTATGTTAATAATAACACATTTGGAATATAATTCTATGTTGGAAAAGGCAATCCCATTACTGTCCCAGGCTCTAGCATGCCATTTATAGGCTATTTTTGGTTTCTTTGGGAACCATAGAAATGTTAGTAATAGGGAATCTATTTGTTTAAATAATTTCTTAGGAGGAAGTAAAATCAATGATTGCATGTAAAATAAAATCTTGGGCAAATTAATCATTTTTATTAATGTAAGTCTGTCTTCCATGGTGAAAAACATTTTGTTCCACTTTTTAGTCAAGTCACTGATTATACCTACCAGTTTAGTGAAGTTAAATTTAATAGTCTCATTCCACTTATTCTTAATACTTATTCCTAGATAATCTATCTTATCATTTTCCCAGTTAAATGCATTGTATTTTTGCAAATTGCTATTTATTTTCTTATTGATTAAGTGTTTCGGTTTTATTTTGATTAAAATTGAGCCCTGAGATTTTTTTCCAACTAGAGTTATGACATTCATGATATGTTGCAAAGAGCCTTCTATGTCACTGGATGTTAGAATATTGTCAGCAAAAGCTGAACTTTTGCACAGTATCCCTCATTAACTTGAAATCCTTTGAAATCTGGGTTATTTCTAATAAATAAAGCTAAAGGTTCCACTGATAAAGTGAAAAATAATGGCAATAGAGGGCAACCTTGTCTAGTTCCCTTATGATTTTTTACTGGGGATGATAGACATGAACCAATCTTAACAAATGCTTTAGAATCACGATAAATATGTAATATCAGTTTAGTGAAATCTGAAGTAAAGTTAAATTTTTTAAAGATTTTTTGTAAGTATGACCAGCTAAGGGAATCGGACGCCTTATCAATATCCAGACTAATAACAGTTAATTGTTTCTTGGTTTTGTTTGTAATGTCTATTAGAGATAGTAGCTTAATAATATTGTGTGCACTTTTCTATGTAAGATAAAGCCAGTTTGATCAAAATGTATTAGATTGGGTAAAATATTCTTTAGTCTTTTGGCCAGGATAGACATGAAAATTTTATAATCTATATTTAACAATGATATGGGTCTATACGATGCACATAGCTGGGTGTCCTTACCTTGTTTCAGAATGGAGGAAATTATTGAGTATTTCCATGAGGGAGTAAAAATTAAGTCTTGTTTAACCATGGAGAATGTGTTTAATAGTAACTTTATTGTGTGCTCTGGAAGAATTTTATATATTTCTGGGATTATCCCATCTAACCCTGGGGCTTTATTATCCTTCAGATTTTTAACTTGTTCTTTCACTTCTGCTAAGGTTATTTGTTTATTTAGGGTACTGTTTTGTTGTTTTGATAGTTTAGTCTTATTACTTTCTTGTAGAAATTTATCTATTACATCATCTGAATCTAGTGGTGATCACATGTCATTGATTGATCGATAATGATTCCTAAAGGCTTCTAATATACCTCCTAAATCGGTTGTTCTTTTTACTCTGTTATTATTCTTGTATTTAATTTCATTAATGTGATTTTGTTTACTAATTTGTTTGAATCTGATAGCTAGTTTATGTAAAGGTACATCTAGGGTGAATGACGTCAACAGGACTTCTAAACTGAAGTGAGGGAAGTGTAAAGGGTGGTACACAAGTCAAAAATGGTATAACCCACACAGTACATGATTCTCTTACACACAAACACAGTCACCAGTATTTGGGCGAGAACTTGTACCTATCTAGTTATTTATACCATAGTGTTAAGCAGTTACTGCACATGCTACAAAGCTTACTGGGCTTATAACTAGCCAAAGGTGTGGATAACTGTACAGCTTAGGTAAAGTATTACATGTGGCAGGAAGTCTGCCTTCAGTTTCTACCGTACATTCTGCTAGTTCTTTCTGTCTTAAACTTCAAATAACATAGCTTTGCACTTCAACAGGTTATTGTATCAATAAGTGTATCACACCTGGGAGCCATCAGCAGTACTCGTTCATCATGGAATTAGGCCCAGTACTTATTACTTATGACCACCCCTCCTGGCATGATTGAAGTGCTGATTTATGTGCTTTCACCCATTAACTTGGTGCACTTATCCAGTTTAAGGCACTGTTGCAACTGCCTCATGTACACAGACAGACCTTTCCTCTAAACTCCAAACACATAGACCAGAGAGAGTTACCCCCAAATCACCAAATATGGAAATATGCCCTCCAGCAAAGACTGGACTAGCTGGTCAAGAGGATAAAATCAATACCTGCACCACACCATGTGTACCACATAGTTCACCACAACACCCACTATGACAGCCCTGACATACACTGAAAAGCCAGACACCCACCTTCATAGAAGCACTCAATGAACATTTACACAAACAGCACAGACCAGCAAGACAGACACCCACTCAGACACCATGAAATAGCCAAAGGACACATATGTCTCTTACACAGTGTGCCCCTCAAACTAAGCTCCTAAGGCTGACCACCTTACACAATACGGTGATCATGGGTGACTCAGTACTGCATCACACAGATATCCCACTCACTATATTGATTATGGAGGAGGTAACAGCCAACTGTCTATCACGTGCCAGCATCCAACACATGACACACCCAGTCAGGCCACTCCAAAACAGCTACAAGTATCACTCTGTTATCATCCATGTGGGTGTGAATGACCTGAGACACACCTCCCTGGGCTACATGCCAAGAGACATGGTTGAACACTTAGATTATGTGGGGTCCAGACAGGTGTAACAGTAGCCCTGAGCAGTATACTGCCATCACCCAGAATGATGTTGCAGTACTATCAACAGATGATTGACTGCAGCATAGGCTTATGTGTTATGTGTCATTCCCAGGGGATCCAGTATCTCTCTGCTTGGGATAACATGACTGACAGACCTCAATGCCTTGCCAGAGATGTCCTAAATGTGTCAGCCCTGGGTTGGCAGGTACAGGGTAAGTGTCTCATCACCACTATAGTGCCTTATTAGACAGTGTTCCAAATCAAATAACCACTGTAACAGCTAGACATGTATGCAGTCTGAGGGTCATGCTGCTCAACAGTAGACGGCTAACTGTCAAGATGCAGTCACTCAAAGCACTCCTCAGAGTGGAGGACATTGAGATTTGTGGTGTAACAGAGAGGTGGTTCTCAGAAGCAGACAGCAGGCTTGCACTAACAGGCTATGATGCATTCCACAGCCGTCAGTGCCAAAACATGGACCACACATCAACAGGTGGTGTTGTCTCCATATCCATAATGCTTATGCACAGCTCCAGACTAGTATCCCAGCATAATGCATCTGAGGTACTTCCTTTAAAACTGACTTTGGGGAATAGTGCAATCCACACCATTGCCTGCTATCAGTCCCCAGCTATGTCCCTAGACTGTCAATGCACATTCCTCAACAACCTGACATCTATGAAGGTCCAAACCAAGACTGACACAGTAGAAGACTTCAACCACCCCTCCATCACCTGGGGAAAGTAGTCAAGCACCAGTACACTGGCCCAGCGTTTCATGGAATTCATCAGTTCCAATGGCCTGGGCCAGCTCATACTATCCCCCAGTAGAGGATGCAACAACCTTGACCTGTATTGATTACTTACATATGAGACTGTTGCTCGACCACAGCTGTCAATCCCTACCTGGTCAGATCCAAAAATGAGGTAATTAACATGGAGCTCAACATCTCACCTACACCCCCCACAAAGGTAACCACCTTGCAAAACCTTTCCAATGCTGACATTGCAGTCATAAAAAAACAGGAGTGGAACACTTCACTGCACCCATGCCAATGGGAAATAGCTGAATGACTGTTGCATCATACACATATGCACTGCACAAACATGTACATGGATCATGGTACTAACCATAGCCAACAGAACACAAGCACTGTCCTACAAACCCTGGAAGCCATTGTGATGGTCCCTTGCCATTACTAAAGTGTACAAAAGAAAGAGGACACTGTTGCAGAAAATGATGAAGTCCCACAGCTGGTCTACCCCCTATTAGCGTCAAACACAACTTGTGATCCCTCATGGAATCACCTACAGACAGCTATGAAGGCAGATTTGCAGCAGACACTGACGACAATCACAAAAGCCTCTGATAGGTATATCGACAACCTCCACAGCAATAACCACAAGTGCTATGAGGTATTGCACAATGCTGATTCCTATCCTAACACAAAAGATTTTGGCCACAGTCTTGCCAACACAGACAATGCCAGCTTTACACCTCTCTCCCCCCAAGGGGACAATCACAATGGCAGATGAATGCCAGGCACCCAGCATTACTGCAGGCCATGATAGACCTGCATAGTCCATAGGCAAGGATACACCTTCCATGGGACCCCCACATATCCATGGCTGTATTCTACATGACATACAAAGAGACCTGGCACCACATCTGTGTGCCCTGGTCAGTCACAGCCTCACCTCAGGCTTTATCCTTACAAACTGCCACACAGCCACAGTCATCCCTCTCCATAAAGGGGTAGCATCTACATACCCTGGGGATTATTAGACCCTTACCCTGACAAGTCTGCTATGTACAGGTACGGACACACCTTCAGAGACCTGATTGACCAAGATATGGGTGATCTCCTAACTCTGGACCCCACACAGTTTGGCTTTGTGAATGGCAAATCATGCCTGCTCAACCTGGTTGATGATTTTGAGTGAGTCACCAGGGTTGTGTATAACAGTAAGGCACTGTATACAGCCTACCTCAATCTGGCCAAGACTTCTGATACCATTCCTTAGTCAGGGATTACTGGTAAACCCAGCAAACTAGGCATTAACCCCTATATCAGTGAGTGGATTGCAAATTGCTTCACAGAACACACAGTGTGACAGTGGCAAACTCCAAGTCAGACTGGCAAGCAGTCATGAGTGGAGTCCCACATGGATCAGTACTGGATAGTGTCCTGTCCAGCATCTACTTCTCAGGAGTCCAGCACAACACAGAGGAACTCTGGCTGACCAAGTTCACAGAGGTCTGCAAGCTGGGAGCTATCATGAACTCCGCAAGTGATGCAGACATCCTATAGAAAGGCCTAACTGAGATCAATGAGTGGTGTGGAAATTATGGCCAGAAGCATAACACCATAAAATGCATAATCACCCCCTTTGGTAAAACACTCAGTCCCCAATAAGTTCCACATCAATGGAAGCCCAATGAACACTCTAGGCATTATAAGAGATCTGGGGAGACAGGTTGACAGAAACTTCTCCTTCAAGCACCACATTGCCAATGTGGTCAGCAAGTCTTTCTATATGGCACACTGCATTTCCAAGGGCTTTGTATCTAGGAAGACAGAGGTAATGATCTCTATCTACTATTTCCTCATTAGACCACTCTCCAAGTATTACGGCCCATTTGCCTTGTACCTCACTAGATACCTGTTACAGCTGGAGAAGCCACAGAAACACTTCACAAAGGGGTTCCTAGACATTAAACACACATCCTACACAAAAAAACTTGGTAATAAAACCAAACTTCCTTTATTAAATGATAATCCAGTAAGCGCTTTCGTCTCCCAACACTGAGACTTCATTAGACTGAATTACATATTAAATACATTCAATTTAAATACTTAAACCAAATTGTCACATGACTTTCAGAGGTTAATGCCTTAACCCCTTCCTTCTCAAATAAGCCACAAAATCATTTTGGCTATTTAACCCTGAAGGGTGGCAAGCATTATGTCTGACTTGCCATGAATATTCCAGCCACCCAAGTTCTTCCTCTGCATTTAATAGTGTTTCATAACCCGTAATAGCTCCTAGTACAATAAATTTGAAACTAATAGGGCAATTTTCCATTTTGTAATGCTTTTCCATGACATTATTTTTATTGCCAATCTCTACTGTCCTTTTGTGCTCATACATCCTTCTATATAATTCTCTGCTGGTACGTCCTACATAAAATGCCCCACAAGGTCTACAATTGATTAAATAAACCACATATTTGAATTTGCACATATAGATATTGTTGATATTAATTTTGAAATTTATAACAATAATTTCCTTGACTCCTTCATAATTCAAATCACAAAAATTACATGCATAACATTTTTGCATAATACCACTGCTTGCATTTGTTCATCTAACATTCAACTGATTTTGAAAAAGATTCTTAAAACTTTTCCCTTTTTTATGCACAAACCTAGGACCATCTCCCACTGCTTTGTAAACCTCATCACTGCTTTTTAATATTTTCCAGTTATTGTTAATAATCCGTTTAATGGCTGCTGAATCAACACTGTTGGAAATTTGCATAGTAGTCCTATAATCTTTTTTAACATTTCCTTTGGAAAGAACATTACCATTCTTCCTAACCTCACTAATCTCCTCAAATTTATTTCTTACCAATTGCTTGGAAAAACCTCTAGCTACAAATTTACAACACAAATTTTCACTTTCACTATAAAAATCTTCATCATTTGTTGTTAATTGATGGGCCTTCATTAACTGTCCCTTTACAATATTTTCTTTAATATTCATAGAATCCATACTTGAAAAATGCAAGTATGCATTGTTCTGCACATTCTTTTTATTGATTTTGGTTAACAGCTTCCCTTTCCCCGGGATTCATGAAGCTTGCGCCAGGTGCAGGCATAGCGTAGGCGGTATAACGCCAAATATGGCCGTTGAGCGATTTAGGTACGATCCAATTCCACGTGCACTACCAGCGTACGCCAGAACTGCACAGCCTCCAGCTTAGGTATGCTAATCACCCCATGTGCAGTGTCGCACCATGCAAATGAAGGCATACAGTGATTTATGAAGTGGTGCAGGCGTAGCGTAAGCCCATGGAAATGTAAACCAAAAAACACATTTTCCCAAACAGAACATCTGAGCTATGGAAGAGGGCCAGACCCAGGTATCACAACATTAACATATGCCAATGGCGAAATACACAGCCAATGGCATAAGAAAAGATGCACAACACGTAAATAACAACATTTAATGTCATGTCCACAGTAACGCACAGCACAACTGCAGGGCATGTGTGCGGAAGCTGTAACATAAAGAAATAATATAAAAATGTCATAAAATCGCAACGTAATAGAAATCAGGTTTACAGCATAATACACAATGGTAGGCATGGAACACCACAACCAAGGTGCAAGGGTTGCTAAGGGCCTGCGATAGTGTTCGGCGCGGTAACTATGAATTAGTAGTCAATGCCATGCAAATGAGGCAGATAATACTGAATCGCAAATGTCCCGCCGGATGAAGGTTGTACCATACGGAGCAGTGGTATAACACTGAGGAGTAAATCAGAGAAGATACATGACATCAGCAGAGGGGTGTGCCACCGTAGCAGTAATAACATTGGAGCAATGCAAATCTGGCCTGTCCGTTGCTAAGCAAAGCTGCAGGACAGGGGTGGGGAGGAAGGTATAGAATCGTTTAGCTGAGAGCACACATGGTGCCCAAAATCGCATGTGTACGGGGATGAAAACATGCCCGAAACCCAGTAATCAGACGCACGCACCGCAAACAATAGCAGAAACAAGAAGGTCAGGGGAAGAAAAGAAGTAAATGCGGACGTAGGGTAATTGGAGTACTAATGAGCAATCAACACCAATCAACCCACGAAGGCCAATCGACAGCAGCTGACAAGTCTACTTGCAGAAACCTGCAAAACAGGATAGGGGAGGCATTGGAATGCAAAGAAAGGAGGGGAGGTATTGGATTGCAAAGTTAGGAGGCCTGACACAGCAGAGCAAAGCAAACCGACAGCAGACCGGCAGTAGCACACATAACGCAAGATACGCCAGGTCCAGGAAAGTACAAATGAAAGTAGGCTGCAGGATGCACACCAGAAAATGTTAGGTGCAACGTGCAGAAATGTAAAGGGAAGGTCAAGAGGTAATCCACAGCAGGCAAATGTAATCCAACACCAAAGGCACCACAATAGTAGTTCCGGCAGTAAAACACATAAGATACCCTGTAGCTACGATCATACATACACACCCTATGACATCATCGGTGTTCACAGCACAATAGTATAAAGTGTGAAAGCACCCAACACACACCTGTGTATTCCCAAACACCGCACCATAGGTGTAAATACACAGAGAACTTTTAAAATGTACATGTTGGGAGCTGCCATAGCTGTGATTCATCAGCATGTGTTAGAGACTGACGGTGTTGTGGAGGATGATGCCGACAACCACCGCAGGTCTCTGAGGAGAAGGAGAGTGTTCAGACCAAGGGTAACCTACCAGGGGCTACATGACCTGGAGATAGTAGAGCATTACAGGGTGGACAGGGACATCTTACAGCAAATAGTGGAGCTGTGCCGGCCACGTCTGAGATCCAGAAACAACAGAGGGGAACCCATCCCAGTGGACATGAAGGTATGTGTAAGCCTGCGAATACTGGCCACAGGTACCTTTCAAAGGCCAACTGGAGATATAATGGGTATCTCACAGGCATCAGCATCCAGGGTACTACACCAGTTCCTGGATGCCATGTTACCACATGCCAATGAGCAGATATACTTCCCCAGAACTCAGGAGGAGTTGGCCAGCAATATGCGCCACTTCCACCGTGTGGCACACTACCCGGAGTTACTGGGTGCGATAGACTGCACGCACATACAAATCAAGTCATCACCCGGTGAGCATGGTAGGCGCTACATAAACCACAAGGGATTCCACTCCATCAACTGCCAGGTTGTGTGCAATGCCCAGGGCATTATCATGGATGTGTGGGCTTGCAGCCCTGGAAGCTACCATCACTCCCATATCTGGCATGCCTCACAGCTGTATCAGGTATTTGTCAGGGGGTACATCCCACATGGCCATCTTGTGGGGGATGCTGGCTATGCACTGGAGCCATGGATGATGACTCCCATCAGAAATGCACACACACCCATGCAAGAATGCCATAATGAGGCACACGCACAAACCAGAATCATCATAGAGCATGTGTTCGGGATGCTGAAATCACGGTTCCGGTGCTTGGATACATCTGGTGGAGCCTTGCAGTACTCTCCAGGCACGTGTGCCCACATCATCATAGTATGTGCCATGCTACATAATATGATCCTGCGGAAGCAGCTGCAGCAGGGACAAAATGGTGAAGGCCCTCATAGCCCACCGCAATTGCCAAGGCCATTACAGGCACAGAGGGATTCAGACCATGAACACACTGTGCCAGCCCCAATAGGCAGACGGAGGCATGCCCAATATGCCTACGCCATGGCAAAGAGGGAACGTATAGCACATACTCTGACAGTGTAGGTCCCTACGGACTGACACTTCTCCACCTGCACACACAGTAAAATGGATGGCACACAAACATGACCACCTGTAAATTGTAATGTATAGGTGGCCCAATGTGTGACTCCTACATAGGCAGCCCTCAAACATTGTAAACACAACAGCTAGTGGAACACGGAATGCCAACACCTGAACAGTACATGAGCCTTCCAGCATATGGTGGTGCTGTGTGCCTGTCACGTTCCCCGCCAGATATATATATATATATATATATATATATATATATATATATATATATATATATATATATATATATAGATATATATATAGATATAGATATATATATATATAGATATATATATATGTACACATATGCATATATATAATACAGATAGAAAGGGCAATAGAGTGATATATGGTGATATATATGGATTCAGCGATATCTGCAAATATAATAGATAGTTCAATGACATTCATAACACCTTGGAGGTACAAATAAATAGGATACCGCCAACCATGGAATGTGTAACATACCGACATGCGTAACCACGAGGCTGAAAGACCGATAGAACACAGTACCGGAACAGTACAGCCGCGAGTAATAGTATGATGATATGAAGGGACATTTAGTCACTGCTGCCAGTGTTGCGGTCCAAGTAGTTACTGTGTTCAACTGTGTCTGTGAGTGCCGTAGTCTGTGTAAGTGTGCATTGAGGGTGCCGTGTGCATCTCTGTGTGACTGTAATGTGTGTGTGTGTCCGCAACATGTGTTTGTTAGTGCCAAGTCAGAGGCAGATCAGTACGGTAGGTCTGGGTATAGCTAGCCGTAGGCATACGGTTACTACCTGTCCCACAGTAGGAGGGACAGCCCCACCCTGGGCAGGTGTGTCCTGACATAAAACAGTACAAAGGGCAAATGTCCGAGATGGTAGGACATAAATATGTCCCATATATAATGTAACAGTCGTATTTAATAGTTATGCCTGTATGTAAGAAACGTAAATGTTACATGCAATATGATAAGTAGCCAAAGTCACACAAGAATAGGTATGTATTGAGGATAAAAGTATGTACTAACCTGTGTACTGACCGTGGCTACGTGTTGGCCTGTAAACACCGCTGTGTGTCCCGCAAATGTCCAACAATGACCATATGAAAAGGTGGCAACCCATGGCAAACAGGATCTCTTACCAACACAACCACAATGACTGCAAATATCTGGAACAGAAATACAAGGGATAGCTGTCACTTACACATATCCCTTGATATATCGCTGCAATTACAGAGGTATACAAGTAGCAAGCTCACCTGCAGACGATATAGAAACCAATTAACAACGGGCCAACGTCCAATCCCGTAACATAAGTCTACTAACTGTTAGCTCTCTAATTAGGGACGGAGCCCACACACATATATACGGATTATGTAGAAATGCAAGGCCCACAAACCTGTATATGCTACGTACACCCACCGACATCCCCCACACTAGAAACTAAAGCAATACAGACTGTAATAGCAGCACAAACATCCAGTCAGTCAATTACATCTGCAGAACCCTCAACATACCGTGTGAGAGACACAATTAAAGGCGTCATGCAAAATTGCAGGCGTTGTATAATGGAACAAACAGCCATGTTACAGGTTTTGTTTGCAATACTCCGTTATCAGACGTTGGGATGACAGGTACACCCACATGTTGAACCAAATACTCTACCTGTCACACGCAATCCACGGGGGACATGAATCCAAAGTGTTCTTGTCTCCATGCATAGCAGTTGCAATTACACATAACAAAACACAATACAGACTGTCTCCCCGAAGGTAGGGCAAATAGGCAACGCCCAAGTGGAGAATCCAATTATACCCCACTGTTGTCACGTAATTGGCGAATGGAGTAGCTGCACAGCTGATATGCAAGTAATTAGTCACTCAGGAACACCAATTGGCGGGATGAATCCACATGTTACAGGTATCGATGTATATAAGGATGACTTGCCAAACATTCAAACCGTATGCTCATACCGAATACCAGTTGAAACACTGTGAGAGAGATAGAAACGAAATGCCGTAATGATAACAAGGTATGTAGAACGCCCGATATGTAAGGTTATGTATAGCATGATCTGTATTAATTAGTTTTACTGTATGTATAGCCTGGTTTGCATTAATTAAACGTGTCCGCAATGCATAAAGTGGGGAAAGGTATTTATGTAGTGATGTCTTGCTGAGCATACTAACGCTTGTAGAAACTGTGCGTCCAGCAGTGGGACACAAGGTACACAGCACAGACACCACAAGGGATGCTACATGAGGGCGTTAAACAGAACAATTCTATACAACCCGCCGTCAGTGGTAGGGTATGTCCAACAATGACGTGCCATAGCAGGGGATAGTATATGTTGATATACTGCCACAGCACGCAAGTGTATGGGCATATAAAGTTAATGACATATCTAAGGTGGTCCCGCTGTGCAAGTATGCTTTGCATTATGGGATACTTTGTGAAATATGTGTAATGTATAGTATTATAGGTAGATATGACAGATATTCTACACAGCATAACAGGCATATCATGCATACCACAGGTATCGTCTATTGGTATGTACAATAACAGGATACATATGGCTTGTAGGCATGGGACATTGTAATAACATGATAGCTAATCTAAATGGAAGGGCTACCAAGTAACCATGCACAAAGGACATGTAATAGCTTCACAGGTGCATAGTGGGGTACTATGCAGTCTGGCAAGTCCATGTGTAAGCACAACTACAGTGTTCACACTAGTGGCACCTCTGTATGGTAGTGTCCTGTGAACAGCAGAGCCATGTATCACCTGCACCTCTGCACAGTACAGCCACTGCAGTGATCCCAGGTGTACATGTGTCTCCCAACCACCAAGGGAGGTATCACATGAACAGTGCTACTGAGTGTCCCTGCGTGATGTACATAGGACTTATGTTCCAAAGCATGGTGAGTGTCCAGTTTGGGAATGTAACCCACAAGCACATCCCACTCATTGTGGCGTGTGTGCACATATCCATGAGCATGTTGCTCACAGTGGCCTCTGCTTATGAGGAGTATATCCATTAATAATGTTGTGGACATGGGCCCTGTCTGATCAGCAGAGGTCACCCCTGAGTATGTAGTATGCAAATGTGTACCAATGTGGTGTCCGTAGTGCAGCCGCATATTTAAACTGTCGGAGCTCAGTAAACGTCATGGCGTGTTAATGTTGTGGCATGTAAAGCTGTAGCTGTTGTGTAAGGTACACCCTAAATGGGGTGGTGTACCCTTGAATGTGTGTAGATGTCTTGAGTTCAGAGGTACAATGGGTGCCTATGTACCAGCTACACACCTAGTACAGATAGGTGTGGCCACGTAGAAGGATATCCACACCACAGTGGCAATATGGTAACCACAGGAGTGGGTGTGACATATGTGTGTACTGCAAACATTTACAATGTGATATGTATGTAGGGGACTACTGTCCATGTGATAGTCAGTGGGTGAATGGTGTAATGCAAAGGTGATGTGCATGCACCTTGTGTCATGCAGCTTGATGCCATGATAGTCATATTATGTATCTGTCACAGCGACACCCGTATGGATGGAGTCAGTATTAACTGGTGGAGCAATCATGGCGCTTTGTATGCAGGGATTTGAAAACTAGCCAGGGAAAGTCCCCTGTGCTAGTCTGTTCCGCAGGGAAGCATATACTGAACATGAGGAGCCCTATGACTGAGGACTGTGGTATGCCAAATGTACCTGACATGTAGTAGGTACTATGGTATGCTGGCCTCACTGTGTGTGTCCTGTCCATAAGCCACATAGCATAACATCCTGAGACACAGGGTACGATGTGCAGTTGGATGTGTATGTTGTCAATACCAGAATGGGGAATGGTGCTGAAAGGCAATGAGAGGACAATGTAGGATGTGTGGACTCCCGTACCATCAGCAACTGCCCTGGGAACTGTATGAAAGGAGTCCACCATGTGTAGGGGCCATGCTCTTGCCCAAACAAACCCAACCCGGGTGGCAGCAAAGGACGGAAGTCCAACAATGTCTCTGTGAATTATGTCCTTGATGATGTGCCCCATAGCCATGCAGAACAGTCCAGTCAGGTGTGTAGGACTATAGTCCCACTCATGCATTGTGGTGTCACCTGTGTGTAGTGTGATAAATGCTGCTGTGTGCCATTCAGGGGCTACAATGTCTGAAACAAGGCTATTACTGAATACGGTGGCCTAGTGGGGATACATGTCATTCAGAGGTTGGTGGACATCACAGCCTGGGACGTTGGAAGGTGACATGGGGCCAGTGTCCCAGGACATATAGAGTGTAGGTCAGTACTGTGTAGGTGTGACCACAGGGACACCACAATGTTCATGTATGGATTGTGGCCCTGTAGTGAGTGAGAGGGTGTAATGTTAGCATTGAATCCATCCTCCAGCATGTTGCCAACATCACCTGGGTCTGTAATGTTCCTGAGTGACTGTTGTATGTGACAGCAGATGTGGGTGTTGCCATCGACTACTGACATACCACCATAATGCCTGGTGGTACACCCAAGAATGTGTGGCAGTCATGTTTACGTAGCTAGTCTTGGAGTATGTGATGAGGGACCCTGTGGCCCCACCACGGCTGACCAGTGAGCCACCCCACACATGGGAATGTACACCACTGTGCAACAGCCTACACCTGTTGTTGTACATCATATGTCCATGGAACATGACCACCAGAGTGGCGTCTGTTATCCGGTGTGTACCATCATGGCTCTGTGTGGAATAGCATTATCCATGCAGTTGTGTACATGCTAATGAAGTGCACTGGGATATGTGTCAGCATTTGTATGTGCAATGTCCATCTGCACGGGTGTCATGACTTTAACAACCGCTGTCAGTAGACGTCTGTAGTAGGTGTTGTAGTACTCATGTACTGTGTATGCTGTGATGGGTGTGGTGCCTGGATGTGGCTAACAAGGTTGATTAGCATATGTTCGGAATCCACCAATGAGGGGATAACCCCAGGTGTGTAACACCAGTCACATGGTGGTAGTGTTCATGCCAAGGTTAATGTAGGTCTTGGAGGTGGTGTGTATGGGTTAATCCAGCAGAGCGGAGGTTATGACTCATGGATGTGTTGGTACATGAGTGGCTATCCCAGTGAAGTGTGGGGTAGTGTCAGTCACACATCAGTAGTAGCTGTCTGAGGCCCACTGTCCAATATACCAACAAAGAAGGTATGTTAACCGTGGGGTACGATGTTGACTCTGTAACTTGTTACAATGTGTATAGCGGTCCCGGACACAGTTAGTTGCACATGGAGCACCTCTGATGCACTGTACTAAGTAACTTGCCAGGATGTGTGCAAAACATAGTGGGATATGGGAACCCCTCAGCTGTGGGTGTGCCGGTCCAGGTATGTGCCTGAAAGGTATGGTCTGTCTATAACCTCTCATTGCAAGTGTGCTCTGCAGAGCCTAGAAGCAGGTCCCAGTCACTGCAGAGATGTTTGAGTGGTGCATTATAAGGTGTGCCCTGTCTGCGTGCGTCACAGAGGAAGATGCAAGCATTGTGTCACATGACCCCATGTCGTGCCTGCCAGTTCCCGTCCTGCCGGTGACAGTTATTGGAAACTGTGCAAGACAGGCAGTATAGAAGCAGCAAGAGCCTTACATGTAAACTGTACTCCCAGGGCTGACAGGTGCAAGTCATCTGTGCCACAGCATTGTGTTTGACCAGGTCAGTCAAAACGGACAGATACCAGATGCCTGTGGAATGACAATAGGAGCATAGGCAACTGTTGAAGTGACACAGTCGGTCATTGTACAGTTGTATCGTGTCCAGACGAATGCAAAATGCTCCCTAGAGCTTGGCCCACACCCTCAGTGCTATAAGACTGGTGAGCTATTGCATGTCCCTGCACACATAGTCTGTGAAGTGGCATCACAGGGCAGTCACACTAACATGGAGAATGACAGTCACATCATACCTGGTTAGGTGTGGCATGGGTGCATAGGTTATGTTGCAGAAGCAGTTACCCGACAGCAACATGTAAGCGACTATCGCCTTGTGTAGCCTGCTGTGTGGAACTGCAGTGTGATTCCCTACGGAGTCATCTATGACTGGTGTGTTGTGAATGTTATAACTCCCTATTGGCTGTATGTGATGGGCACACATGAGTCTGTGGGCTATAAGCTGGTGATGTTGTCTTCCATGATGGGGGCTACCTCTGGTGCCTACACTGAGTATGGAGACGTACTGCACAAGTTGTCCTCGTAGGTGTGGCCAGTGGTGTAGATCATGTGAGACTATATGATATGTGGGGTGTGTTGCGAATGTTACACATCCCCAAATGACTGTCAGGTGCAGTCAGGGTTGGTGACAGCATTACCCCCAGCCATAGCTGTCAACCTCCTGTCCCCAAAATGAGGAACATTAGCCCTCATACTGTGTGACAAATGGGCAAAACGTGGAACACTTACAACTGGCTTACTAACAGCTTCAACTAGGAAGGGCATATGATGGCTAAAATAGACTGGTTTTACGTATAAAAAAGATATTCTAATGAATTAATATGATTCCCATCTATTTAGCTATGGCTAGCAGGTAAACGATTTCCAACAATGAATGTGTGACAGACCCTTTCAATGTGGAACCTTGAGGAACATGCACCTTTTAGAACCCCAAATGAGGTACGTTCCTCGTAATGAGGTACACTTGAGAGCTATGCCCTCAGCACGGCTGCAGAAGTGCATCGCCCACAGGCTGTAGTGTCGTATGTTGGGAGGTGAGCATTGAATGTGTACATGAGACAATTGCTCTATTGCCACATGTACGACATATCCCTCATATAGACAGGCAGTAGCACTGGTACGTGACAGTTGGACATGCCTGTATATACAACCATGTCCCACAGGATATGTGCGTTACGTGTGTACAACAGCTGTTGTACCATAAGCAAGCTGGGAAGTGTAGGACAGCCAGTGTACCTGTGGGAAATGGTGTGGAATGGGTGCTATAGTAATCAGTAGCTCATGACATGCTCACAAGTTCTGAAAAAGTGCCTAGCATGACCATACAATACAGATAAGGTGTTGGATAATATCAACCCACAAGTGGTGATGACAGTCATTTTGGGTGGCACCGCACTATAACCCTGCTGAGTATGGTGTGCATGTCCATGAACCATTATCACTGTAGATGTTAGCAGTACAGATTTACAAGACAGCACAGATATTTGATTACAAATACCTTTGTATGTCACAGGAGTGTTCCACCAGTGGCCTGTTGACAGACTCACAACTACAAAAGGTGCAAGAGTGACATGTGCACATCACACCAGTGCCAGCTACAGTAGAACAGGGTTAATGTGTTGTACCCCACCCTCATTGTAGCCCATACCACACAGACAAATGTTAGGCATCTGTGTATGTAAGGCTGTGACTGGCCATGACCTATCAGTATAGCTGTGTCAGCGTTGTGAACAACATACAGAATGGGCTGTGTGGGTGAGGTGTGTGACATATGTGCACAGTCTGATGGATGATACCAGTATTGCCACCGCTAGGTGAACATCCCTGTACCCATAAACTACTACCTAGGCTGTGGTCAACATTATGGACACTGTGTAAGGGATGGTACTGTGCAGTGCATCCCCAAAATTGGTGATGTCTCCAGGCCCCTTAGGTAGTCATATGAGGTACCCATGTCATGTCAGGGTGCCATCCATGAGCACGGAGATCACTGGACAGGCATATACAGCACGGTGGTGACCAATATTGAATCACATACCACCTTTAAGGGGTAATGGCTATGCATGGATGTGCGATACCAGTCTTCACAATCCTCACCTCCACTATGCAGCATGCTATCTACCTTGCAGAAAGACATTTGCTACACCATGATGATGGACATGCTACATGTCCATATCCTGATCTATAAGACATATGTCATGGACAGCCACCGTCCTAATACTAGGATCACCACAGGCTGGACAGTTCCCTGTGCCATATATGTGACATACTGCCGCCATACCATGCAACCCTGTCCATCAAAGCTGCACATGTCATCCCAGTCATACATGGTGTGATGGCCACATGGTAGATGTACTATCAACTGACTGGATCAGTAATGTGGCACTGATGCACCTTGCGGTGGCATAATGGCTGTCTGTTACAGCTTGGAAACCGTGCCCGCACATGCTATGGTTGATAACCATCCCTGCGAATGTCGTCTGACTAGCCATTGTCCCATGTCTATCACATGTGCAATACAGGTGATCCGTGGCAGGATGTTGAACAGTTGTACAGTGCTGTGTAGATGTATATGGCAAAACACATGCATGTACAGGTGTCCATGCGTATGTGTGCATTGTCACTGCTCAAGTCCATTACGGCTGTGTCTGTGTTGATATGTGACATATACACAGCATCCAGGACAGCAGCAGTACCGTGGACACATCCAGGCATGTTCAGATAGGTAAGAACACAAGTGCAGGCAAATAGACATGCCCACAGCAAGACAGCATTTACATGGAGTATGAACACTGTAATGAGGTGACACACATATATGGTGATGATAACCAATGCATAATGGGTGTGACGTGTGTGACACAAACACGTCAGTCGTGTCAGTGTTATGATGCTTTGCAAAGATAACTGTGCAGATGTAGTAGATGTCATAGAAATGTATGTGCAGCAGTATCTCTGTACATCTCTAAAACTGTGACCTGTCACCATCATTATGTCTTACAGATAATGCCCCATACACACCTCCCAGCATACAGCCACCAGGAGGATGATGTCCTCATCCCACAGCTCCATGACAACTATGACTTGTTGTTCAGCCATGTGCCACAGCATGCCCAGCAGTGGGATGACCTGTGGCAGGATCTACGCAGGAGGGTGAACGATGTGGGTGGCCATAACCGCACCTACCAGCAGGTGCGCAGACACTGCACGGACTTGATACAACATGTAAAACAGCGTGCCAATGCAATCGCCAGGGAACAAGGTGGAACAGGTGGTGGGCCACCAACCCAGACCCCACTCACACACACCGAGGAGCTACTGGCCAGTCTGGGGACACCCATGGAACAGCATCCAGAAACACTCACTGCCATCGTGGAGGTGGGTGTCTCCCAACCAATGAGCCTGGAGTTGCCTGGTAAGTCAGTACTGCACATATGGCTATTATATCCCATGTAGTTGCATGTGCCACTGTACATTATGTAAAGTAACAACATATGCAAGGTATGTGGACACACATGCTGCATACTACAGTATGCTACGTTGTGTATGCACACATGAGCATACTATATGCTATTACACAGGTGAATGTGTTCACATGCACAGTGCAACCTGTGGCTGTCATACAGTCATGGATAATGTTCATACTGGTGTGTCACCCCTATACAGGTACCTCTGGCGTGCCGCACAGACATGAGTCCGTTGCAGGTGAGACTGTCATCAGTATCAGGCATGTTACAGTGTAGATCTATTTGCCATGTGGCCAGTTAACACTTGCACACCTGATGTTTGTTCCAGTCACGAAATGCAGGTCGCATCACCCATCATTCACACAGGCCACCCATGTGCAATATATACAAACGTAATGATACACCGGCTTAAAACCATAGTACTTGTCATTGCGACATGTGTGGTCAGCTGTGCATACAATGGTGGAGGTGTTCTACAATGGAGGCATATGTAGTATGCATTGGAACAACATGTGTGGTACCCACACAGTACCACACAGTGAGCTGTGATATGGGCAGCCCACAGGTGTCATCATTGTGTCATATGCCCCTGCATTGGGTGCACACATTGTGATGTGCCATCTGACATGTCCCAGACATGTAGTGTTCTGTCTGCAATATTGTCACACTATCGCATGACCTATACTCCACATACCAAACATACAACCCGTTGTCTGCATAGCCCTGTGGATTGTGACATATCTGACATCTATGGGTGTATGTTATATGGGACAACACAGACATGTGAGATAGATGGCCATCACACACAACTGGCCAACACATGTGCACACATGGCCATGGGGGATGGCCAGAGACATGTAGCCACACAGTACATGGGATGTGTATACACCCTGTTGCACATTGTCCACACATGGTCCAATTATAGCCTTAGTTGACCGATTATACAGTTGATGTGGTACACTGGACAACCTAAAAGCCTGTGCACAGCTACTGGAGGTGTCACTGAAGTCTACCATATACGATCTGTTGAACATCACGACTGTGTTGCAGTTATGGCTATGCATATGTTAAACATAGCACTTGCTCCTACAGTACTTATTACCTTGATACGGCACTCTTGTCATAGATAGTACCCCAAAAAGGCAACCCCCCATTTCTCGGTCACCCACGTCGCCCGGAATCTTTTTTAAAGTTTTTTTTGTCTATTCCTTCTAGCATGTCGAGGGATCAGTTGCTAGTGTCCTCTCCTGCTCAGCTGGTGAACCTGGGAATATTGAGGCAATGTTACAATTGCCTCATGTACACAGACAACCCTCTCCTCCTCCCACAAAACACAAATACATGCGAGAGATGCAACTCTGCGGACAAACTGGAGTGTGAGCTCTCTGACCAGAGGACTGGCACGACCAGTCAGGAGGAGAAGGTTACCACACACTACAGACCCAGTCTCACATAGTACCATTACAACCTCAAATCATACACATAAACACACAAAGACATACTTGAGGCTCTGATCAAAATCTACCAAAACAGCAGAGGCCACCAAAGCAGACACCCAAACAACCACCACCTCAGAACACAACACCTGCAACACATAGACCTCACAGTCAGAGTGTCAAACAGTCACAGCCCTTAAGGCCAAACACAATGCCAGACACACTAGTCATTGGTGACTCTATAGTCAGACACACTGACGTCCCTCACCAGACTGAGTAAGTAGGACGTGACAGTAAGCTGCCTGTCGGGCGCTAGAATCCGCCACATAACGCAAGCACTCAGGTCTCTCACAGCAGGTACAAATATGACTCAGTCATTGTCCACGCTGGTGTAAACGACCTGAGACGTACCTCCTTGGACTACATGAAAAGAGACATTGAGGAGCTCTCTGATTATGTAGCCCAGGCAGGTATGACCCTGACCTTGAGCAGTATCCTACCTTCACCAAGAATGATGCCACAATACGGAGATAAGATGATCAGCTTTAACAATTGGCTTAAACACTGGTGTCATTCAAAGGGGATCCAGTGTCTGTCTGCCTGGGATGACATGCTGGACAAGCCACGCTGCTCAAGGGACGGCTTGCACCTGTCACCCTGGGATTCGGATATTGGCAAAGGCTCTTGCCACCCCATAGTGCCTTTTTAGGCAAGGCTCAAATTCTAAACCTACCACCCTAGAACACAAAAAGGAAAAAACTAAGGGTAATGCTGCTCAATGCCAGAAGTCTAAATCTCAAAATGCACGACTCGAGGCCCTTCTCAGTATGGAGAACATCGATGTCTGTGCTGTGACAGAAACCTGGTTCAAGGCTCCTGAGAGCACCCCAGCTATCAGGTTTTACCTCATATCATGCGTTCCGCCCCAAAATCCGGACAATACCAAGAAAGGAGGGGTATCCATATTCATCAAGGACACCCACACCTCAAGACTGGTGGCAACGCATGATGCATCGGAGACCATCCAGGTGCAATTAACCATAGGCAAGACTGCTCTGCAAATTGTAGCATGTTACAGGCCACCCTCACAAACTCAGGAACCTCACATGGCCTTCCTGAAAACACTAGAGGATAAATGTATCACCAAACACCATCATACTAGGTGACTTCAATTACCCTAATATAGACTGGGATCACTACTCAAGCCCAAACACCCTAGCCCAAAAGTTCCTGGAATTCATAAACTCAAATGCCATGGAACAACTAGTCACCATCCCCACAAGAGGAGATAACATACTTGATCTCATCATCACGAACATGGGAGCACAATGTTCAACACCGGAGGTGTACCCCTCACTGGTGAGATCAGACCACAAACTAATCTCGCTGGAGGCCCTCATCCCACCCCCACCTGAAATAAAAAAGACCACAGTAAAGAACTTCACAAAAGCCGACTTCACACTTCTAAAGACTAGTGTGGTCTCCTTTAAGGCCCCCGAGCCGGCAGAAAACAGTACTCAAGCCGCTGAATCACTTACAAATGCCTTCTACCAGCACCTGCAGGACTGCATGGATAAGGCAATCCCAAGCAAAACAAAGACTCTTTGTACCAAAGGCAAGCGTCCAGTCTGGTGGACCCCAGCCATAAACAAACTCTACAACAAAAGGAGGAAGCTACTACAAGATAGAGCAAAATCCTTAAAAGGTAAGACACCCTTGATCACTATAAGTAAAAACTAAGAGCTCTCATAAAATCATCCAAAGCAAATTTTGAGAGAAAAATAGCTAAAGACTCAAAAGACAATCATAAGGCCTTCTTTAGCTATGTTAGAAACCTGGGAGGAAACTCCCAGATATGCTCAGAGCTAGTTCAAAATGATGTGAAGATTACTGATCCTACAGACATTGCCAACATACTGGCTGACAGGTTCAGTGCAAACTTCTCCCCCCCAAAGGAGAGATTTCTATACCAAACGATTGCAGCCCCCAAACATCTCCAGCGCCCAAGTGAGAACTGCTCTCTCCAAAGCAAAAAACACAGCATCCATGGGACCTGATGGTGTCCCCAGCTGTGTGCTCCATGAACTCAATGAGGAATTAAACCCACAGCTAGGACAGCTGTTTAATCATAGTCTTACCTCTGGATATGTACCCAGGGAGTGGCGCACTGCAACTGTGGTACCACTTCACAAAGCGGTGCCTCCACCGACCCTGGAAATTACCGCCCATTAGCTTGACAAGCCTTATCTGCAAAGCCATGGAGAGGATCATAATGGACCTCATAAATAAAGACATAGGGAATTTACAGACTTTGGATCCAACCCAGTTTGGCTTTGTCAAAGGCAGATCATGCCTTTTAAACTTGGTTGACTTTTCGAAACAGTCACCAAAGCCATTGATGAGGGAAAGGCAGTCCATACAGCCTACCTCGATCTGGCTAAGGCCTTCGATACAATACCCCACTCGGGTATCATTGAAAAACTCATCAGCTTAAATGTCAACCTATACATCACAAGATGGGTTGCAAACTGGCTGAGTGACAGAACCCACAGGGTCAGAGTTGCTGGCGCCATGTCAGACTCAAAGCCTGTCACAAGTGGTGTCCCACAGGGCTCAGTCCTGGGCCCACTCTTGTTTGGCATCTACTTTTCAGTGCAAGCAAACACAGGAGGGTTATGGCTGACAAAGTTTGCAGATGACTGCAAACTGGGCGCCATAGTAGAAAACACATCTGACACAGATATCCTTCAGAAGGGTCTCACAGAAACGGATAACTGGTGCCAGAGCCACGGCCTAAAGTTAAATGCCAAAAATGCATAGTCATACCCTTCGGGAAAAACAAGGTTACCCCTAGCTACCAAATAGGTGGCAATCCACTGAGCACAGAAGAAGTTATCAGGGACCTGGGGACCCAGGTTGATAGTAGTCTGTCATTCGACACCCATGTAGCTAAAGTAGTTAGGAAGACCTTCTACATTGCCCACCTTATCATGAAGGGATTCTCATCTAGATCAAGGGAGGTCATAGTCTCCCTTTACTCATCACTCATCAGACCAATGATTGAGTACAATGCCCCATTCGGAATGTATCTGACCCGACACTTGCAGCAGCTGGAGAGGCCACAAAAGTTCCTCACCAAAAGGATAAATGGTCTCAAAATCTGTCCTATGCTGCCCGACTGAAAGAACTCCAGCTCTATTCAGTCGCCACCGCTTGCTCAGAGGTGACCTTTGCCTAACATACAAGGCCATGTCAAACCCAGATTTGATGAATATGCTTCACCTCAAAAAATCTAGATCCATCAGAGCCACAAGGGCGGGAGACTTAAACCTTGACACGGCTATTAATAGGACGTGCTGGAGGGATAGATTCATCACCCAAAGACTCCCTATGCTGTGGAACAAAATCCCGGTACATGTGAGGCAGAGCACCTCGCTGGCCTTGTTCAAGAGAAATCTTGACCAATGGATGGGAGATCGCAGATATACTCCAGGGATTACCTCAGTGTCACTGCTCGACAGAGGCACAGCAAAATAATGGGTATAGTTCCCCATACTAAAGGGGTGGCGTAAGCCACAAAACGATGGGCTAGGCTTGTAAATGCCCTCGGGCAGATAGCCTAGTATGAACCTATGAACCTATGAACCTATGTGTACATATTATGCATTCTACAGCAACATAGATGCCTCATGATGCCATGCAATGGCACAGTGTCTGTACTTCACACTGTATAGCAATGTAGACGGCTCACACTGCCCTCCCATGCTCATGCACATTTGCTAAACATGCATTCTATCTGTAAGGCATACACACAACACTGCAATATGAATCCCATTATGATGCTGTACATGTGTCAGGACACCATTGTGTCAGACATGTATGCATGTTAATGCACATGTCAGCAGATTACATGTCAAGGTCATGTCAGCCATGTGTACTGTTATCCTGTTTTGGGCCACATGGTGTATCACGGAGATGCATGCATACTACCATGATTGTGTGAACTGCATGGCTACTGATATGACACCTGCTTGCTGTAGTGTGCACCCCAGGGAGGTATGCTTACTAACACTATTAATGTCTGAGCTGCATGCCCTCTGCTGTATCGCAGGCATGCTGCATGCCATCTGAGAAATCACATGCATGGTGTGTCTGTGTGTGTCTGTGTTTGTGTGTGTGTGTGTCTGTGTTTGTGTGTGTGTGTGTCTGTGTGTGTGTGTGTGTGTGTGTGTGTGTGTGTGTGTGTGTGTGTGTGTGTGTGTGTGTGTGTGTGTGTGTGTGTGTGTGTGTGTGTGTGTGTGTGTGTCTGTGTCTATGGTACTTTACAGTATTTCTTTGCATTCACAGGTGATGTAGGTGCGGTACCCTCCTGCGGTCCATCTGATGTTAGTGTCCCCACAGATACTAGCGGTGATGAACATATGCATGAGGTACAGGCAGGGTTGTCAGGGGATGAATCTGTGCCAATGGTTACCATCCCAGCTATGTCCCCCTCTTCCCCGCACACAGTTCTGCTGCCAACACATAACCAGTGGCCATAGAGGAAGGACAGTCAGCATCTCTTAGCGTGGAACAGGAACGTGTGGTGGCTACAGAAGGTATGTCTACACACCATGGTGTCAGTGTAATGACTGCAGATGTGCCACACAGGCATGTGGCCAGTGCTGCTCGTAGGAGGTCCTCTGGCAGACATGCACCTGCAGGACAGAGCGCAGCAGCTGGTATCACCAGACGCATGTTCCAGACTGTAATGGCGGCACAGGCACATGCTGAATGGCAGAACAGAGAAGGGCAGAAGCTGCAGAGGGCTGCTATCCATACCCTAAATTACAACATCCAGGCATTGGCAAATGCTCAACAGCAGATTGCTGATGTTCTGGATAGGCGATTAGGTGAAATGGTCGGAATCCTTGACCAAGGCATGGCAATCCGTGAGCGGGAGCTGTCTGTGCTGGAACATCTGGTAGGAATGAGGCATAGGCCACGTGGACGTAGGCCAGCAACACCACCTAGTGTAGGTCGACGTGAGCGTGCCACCTCACATGCCCGCTCCCATAGTGCCAGTAGCAGTAGCAATGCAGCTGGTGCTGTGCTGTCAACACCAGGACACAGCAGGCCACGTGGACGTGGCCCTGGACGTTCTCAGCAAGGACACGGTTCCAGTGGACATGTATCGTCGGACAGTAGCCACTCTGTACCTCCACCTGGTAGTGCCCGTGCAACCCCAGGCAGGCACAGGTCACATGGCCGTGGACGGACACAGTGAGCTGTACAACCTGCTCTATACAATCAGGGGCTGTCAATTATACCCCGTGTAGGCCTCACAAATGGCAGAACTGTGTACACACATACACGCACACAGCAAACACAACTGTAGGGCTCCACAACATCCACATGCATTCTGAACAGACATGTCCAATCAACTCACCGGCCCTTACACACACACATGATGTTATCCATTGGTGCAGCCTATGCCCCTGGCAAACATATCACCCTGTGCATATGATGAAGCCTGTGCTGCATCCCTGTCATCCACACCATCAGTGCAGGGTTATGCACAAATATTCTGATGCACAGGGTGAACAGAATAGTGAGAGGTGTATGTAATATTACCTGTGTATGCATAGTGAGGGATGTGTATGTTGCAGTGGTTGTGTGTGAATACTGAGAGATGTGTATGTGACATAGGTTGTGTGCTGTCGACTTGCACCGGTCATACCATGTAGTGCAGGTGCAGCATGCATTGTGATGTGTTCACGGTATGTGTCTCGGTTACATCTGTAGCACCATGTTGGTTGTGATACCCTGGTTCCCTCCTATGGTGTACTTGCATGTGCCTACAGGTAGCAGTGTTTGCAGTCCCCCACGTGTAACTGTGGATTACTCACAGGCACATCTGGCAATATCAGCATGCTACATGTACCCTCAACCTGACTGTTGGAAACACCAACATGACACAGATGTCCGCACATATACTGCACCTGACGCATGTGGTCAGTGCACAGGCTACACTGGACAGAGATGTGACATACATAGCAGGACACATTACAGGTATGGTGACATGGTGCAGGGGTTGTACACAGCGGTCTGGCCAATGATGATGTGAGGTGTCACTTGGTAGCTGGAGGCCACGCTGTGCAGCAGTAGGACCCTGTAACAGTATGGGAACATGGCCACATTCACGGGGTGTACACCGCTATAATGCACACCCCATAGTGTGCAGGTGGGGACCCTTGCCTATGTGGTCATCACCCTCACAGTACTATGCACCCACACGACGTGTCACAGAGAAGGAACATGCACAGGTAGCCAGTATGGCAATGATGATGTGAGGTGTCAC
This sequence comes from Protopterus annectens, assembly GCF_019279795.1. Lineage (NCBI taxonomy): Eukaryota > Metazoa > Chordata > Ceratodontiformes > Protopteridae > Protopterus > Protopterus annectens. The sequence continues at coordinate 1,443,986,473 of NC_056728.1, forward strand.
TTGGTAGCTGGAGGCCACACTGTGCAGCAGTAGGACCCTGTAACAGTATGGGAACATGGCCACATTCACGGGGTGTACACCACTATAATGCACACCCCATAGTGTGCAGGTGGGGACCCTTGCCTATGTAGTCATCACCCTCACAGTACTATGCACCCACACAATGTGTCACAGAGAAGGAACATGCACAGGTAGCTAGTATGGCTGGGACCTATGGCATCAACAGGGTAGTGCACTGCATCACCATTATGGGTTAGTCACCACGTGGGGTTAGTGATCATTTCTCACCGTATATTAGCATACGCCCTCACACCAAGCACCAGACATACATGCAGACACACACACACTGTGGTGACCACACATGTGTATACGGACAGCCGACGTGTGTGATGCACCACACCGGCTGACATCATGCTTCCCACACTGACGTATGTACAGATCTCTACAATGGTGTACAGGGATGTGTAACAACTGTGACATATTCCTCGTGATATGTGGCATCTCTGGTCACACATTCGGACACACATGGCAGTGCTGGGAATGATACACCTGCCATATGATGACACGTTTGATAGACATGCAGCGGTATTGATTGCATTATGTGTACCAACACTATATCTGGCAAATATGCTGCTATATGCACATGGGAGGTTGTAGGTGTTACAGGTGCCATGTGACATATAGTTGGTAACACCTGACCACTGTGTATGCATTATGTCAGCACCGTCGCGTAACAGCAACATAGCGTACTGTTTGCTCATGGCATGATAGGATGGTGTGACACAACTGTGAGCCACCCCCTGCACACACATATATCTACACAGGTGGTTCACCATGTTATGTACACACATCCTTCCATACATGCTGTTTGTATGTCACCGTATACAGGTGTCAATGATGGGTCTGCATTGCGACTGCATGTCGTAGGTAGGTGCAACTATGTTACTGACATCAGCCACTGCACATGCATGGTTGCTGCATGCACAGTACAGATGTCACATGTGTCTCCTGTTGCCATGTTTGTATGCATTGCTATTGTTGGACATGTGTGTTGACATAAATAACACATGGACTGTGGTATGATATCACGGGTGTCACCGGCGACCAGTACAAGGGTATGTGTCCCGGTCAACATTGCTACCCCCTGTAGTGTGAGCATTCAACAGACATGGGCCCACCTTCCATTCGCGTGTGTAGCATTGACTAAGCCATTGTTATGCACGAGGTACATCAAAGGCTATGTATGTATGTGTTGTGTGTGCAATCCATGCACACATCCACACAATCACATGTATGACATATCCAGACATGTGTTCATTGGTGTACAGCAACAGTCAGGTGTCACAGCTGTGTAAGGGCCGCGGTATGTCTTGAGCCGACCTGTTCATGTATACTGGTATCATTGCAATGCATAACACCTGTTGGATCCTTGTTGGTACATGTGTACTCTGCACAGCTTGTGTACTCCTCTGTACAGCCCAGTGGTCATTTGTCACATGGTGTTGTGGTACTGTAAGGCTGTGTAGTGCTGCACCGATGACATGGTGCTGACTTGACAGCTACAGTGTACACTGCACTGTGTATGTGTGTGACCTGCACCTGTGACAGCTGTGATGGCAGCTGTGTGTGTACAGGTCACTGCATGTGTGACCGCCCTGTGCGTGAGGACAGTTATACCTTACTGTGCCCTTCTGTACTGTGCCCTTCTGTGTGTACACTCCATCTGCATGGACGACAGGCCTTTGCAACAGCTAAGTGTGTTAGCATGCCCAGTATGCTGTTGTGTAGATTGACACACAGTACAGTCCATGTACACAGTTGTGTAGATGGACACACGGTACAGTCCAATCTGAGACCTTCCGTGTTTACACTCCATCTGCATGCAAGACGGCCCTTTGCAACAGCTAAGTGTGTGAGCATGCCCAGTATACTGTTGTGTAGATGGACACACAGTACAGTCCATGTATGCAGTTGTGTAGATGGACACATGGTACATTCCACTCTGCGCCCTTCCGTGATTAGACTCCGTGTGCATGCAAGATGGCCCTTTGCAACTGCTAAGTGTGTGAGCATGCCCAGTATGCCATTGTGTAGATGGACACACAGTACATTCCACACTGCGCCCTTCCGTGTTTAGACTCCGTGTGCATGCAAGATGGCCATTTGCAAATGCTGTGTGTGAGCATGCCCAGTACGCCGTTGTGTAGATGGACACACAGTACATTCCAAACTGTGCCCTTCCGTGATTAGAATCCGTGTGCATGCAAGACGGCCCTTTGCAACTGCTAAGTGTGTGAGCATGCCCAGTACGCCGTTGTGCAGATGGACACACAGTACATTCCAAACACGTGTGATACTAAGCATGTGGGCATGGCCATTGACATCCTGTATAGCCATGGCGGTCATCCAGGCAACAGATGCCCATTTTCAATGTCACGATGGATGCCTACATTGAACACACTGGTTGCTGTTCCCGAAGGGTGTACTGTCTGTGGTGCATCCCGTATCTATTTGGTGTTGTAGTGCTCCGTAGATATTTAGTTGCCCCGATGACAGCACTGCCGTGTGTTTGTCTACGTCTACCTTGGGACAGTAATATGCTTTCAGACTGCTCACTCTCTAAACATTCCCTATCAGCATCTTTGTCTTTGCGGATGATGTCACCCACCTACAAGTATGCCTCTGGGAGTGCTGTGTTCAGTAATCTCGGTAGCGCATTCTGTAAATGCGTAATGCTGTAGTGTGATAAGGTAATTAGGTGTATGTTCAACTCCTCGCCCTGCCAAGTGTGTGTGTGTGTGTGTGTGTCTGTTTCCAGCTGCCTGGGGACACAGTAATGCTTTTAGATGCCTCATAACACATACATTCCCTATCGACGTCTTTGCCTTTGCGGATGATGTCACCCACCTAGAAGTATGCCTCTGGGAGTGCTGTGTTCAGTAATCTCGGTAGCGCATTCTGTAAATGCATAATGCTGTAGTGTGATAAGGTAGTTAGGTGTATGTTCAACTCCCGGCCCTGCCAAGTGTGTGTGTGTGTGTGTGTGTGTGTGTGTGTGCATGCTCCCATCCACCTGGGGACTCAGGTTATGCTTTTAGACGCTTCGCACCACAGATATATCCTGCTGACGTCTTTGCCTTTGCGGATGTTGACACGCACCTAGAAGAATGCCTGTGGGGCTGCTGTGTTTAGTAATCTCGGTAGCGCGTTCTGTAAATGCGTCATGCTGTAGTGTGATAGGGTTGTTAGGTGTAAGTTCAATTCCCAGCCCTGCCAAGTGTGTGTGTGTGTGTGTGTGTGTGTGTGTGTGTGTGTGTGTGTGTGTGCATGCTCCCGTCCACCTGGGCACTCAGGTTATGCTTTTAGACACTTCGCACCACAGATATATCCTGCTGACGTCTTTGCCTTTGCGGATGTTGACACGCACCTAGTAGAATGCCTGTGGGTCTGCTGTGTTTAGTAATCTCGGTAGCGCATTCTGTAAATGCGTCATGCTGTAGTGTGATAGGGTAGTTATGTGTAAGTTCGATTACCAGCCCTGCCAAGTGTGTGTGTGTGTTTCCAGCTGCATGACAACAGTACATTGCTTTTACAGTATTCACTCACCATAACATCTGTGCGGCGTCTTTGCCTTTGATGCTGCTGTCTACAGACTAGACGTATGCCTGCGTGATTTCCATGATCTACTACTCACGGTTGCACGTTCTGTCCCTGCGTAATGCTGTTGTGTGGTACAGTGGTTACATTTGTGTTCTGCTCACAACCCTGCCACATGTGTGTGTGTGTGTGTGTGTGTGTGTGTGTGTGTGTGTGTGTGTGTATGTCTGTATCTCTCTCTCTCTCTGTATATATATATATATATATATATATATATATATATATATATATATATATACTTATATATTTTCTGCCCATAACTCTGCTCTTGCATGGACAGCTGACTGTTTCATGTATCGCATATGTGCATAGCTTTTACATACCAATGGGGTATGTTGCAAATCCCAACATTGTCCATGCAACGTCCGTGTTACGGGCGGTGTTACACGCCCTTACAGGCATTTGCTGTATATCTTGACAGACATCTATCCTTGCTGTACTCTCATTGTACTCGTACACACCGGAGGCTTCATGTATCATGGCCTAGTTTTGCTGTGTGGATGTCTATTTGTGCTGTGTGCATGGCTGTGGGTATGTCCCGCTATCATCATTTGTAAAGGTGACAGCCCTATAGGTACTTCATGTAGATTACTGTGTCATTTGACATGTCAGCACATACCTGCGGACAGTACTGAACGTCCTACTGCAGCGCTTTTCATACCTTCTGCGTTATCTTGCAGTCGATAATGCTGTTTCCTCACACATGTATCTGTTTCTGATCATACCACTCCACCTCCTAGAGCAAACATCTGGACAAAGCCTTAACTGATAGTGAGACACATAGGGGCAGTATTGACATGTTGCTCTTACAAACGTAGATAGTTGACACAATAATAGGTTTTGCATTTGTATGACTTTTCTGACGGATTTGGTGTCTTAAACTCACATGTTTGTCATTATTTCATGACTTCAGTTATCAGGAATGTGCCAAAATGGTACTGATGTTATGTGGAACACACCAAACATATGAGGCAGAACTCTGCACATTCTGCGTATATCTGTACAGTTGCGGAGTATGTGTCTGATACAAGATATTAACTTTCAGACACCAATACACACACTGTATGGCGGCATCACAGGCCACATGTCATTACATTTATATTGCAGGACACACCCACCCAGAGGGTTGTATTCCTCACACAGGCCAACAGCTGCTTATCCACACTAATTAGTCTATCATGTACCATATGTGTACGCCGGTATTTGCGCTTTCCGTCAGTGGCAGAGCTCACGTACGAGTATGGGGGACTGGACATTGTAACCGTGACACTGCATGACACCCTGAGGGACACATTTCTTTTGAGTCTGTTAACCTTCCACATTGACTTTCACAGGGCATACGTTGTCATTCACATTTGTCGGAGTACATGCGTATGACTTGTACATGTTTTGTCATTTGTCCTGATGTCTTTCTTCTCACCTGTCCACCTAGTATCACTAGTTCTGTACATGTATTTTGGACAGGTTACCTTCATACCCCTAACCTGTACACATTATGGGTAAACGCCCTGACGTTTGACCTTTGCCCTTGTTACATTTGTCATAGTAATGTGCCTTTCTGGTAAATTGCTGGCAAGGCATTACGAACTGTGAGGTTAGATAATAGTGACTGACATTTCTATTACATGATTAGTAACACTCATAACATTCGTATTCCTGGCTACGCCAGTATTCTATCAATGTTCTGACTTTGTCTGGGGTATATCTCATATAGTCCCTATTTGTATTTCATGTACTATGCCTTAGTACAGCTGTCTTATTCTGACAGTTTGCCAGTTATGGTTACCATCTTGGTCGTACGCATGTCCATCCATGATAATCACCTACATGACACTGATATAGGGCCCTACATATTCCCACAATGGTTTACGCAATATCCAGTGGATGGTTTGCCCCATTATTGAGAATATAGGCATGTGCTATACCCACATCACTCCCACGGGGCGGGCCTACTAAATCTCTGCCAAGCAACACCTAGGCCCATTTCTGCATACCCATGATTCCCATACCTGACACCCCTCCACAGTACCCATTACACATGTTTAATGTGAGCAGTACTGAAGTGTGGAGAGACTTATATGCACTCCCCACTCTCCGGATATCAGTTCGTACGTCATACATTCTATCGACACATGTGTCATTACCCTTGCACCTGCTACTGTTGCATGTACAGCTATATCGTATTTGCTGAGGTCACTTATTTTGCATCAATGACAGTTGACACTACGTATGGATCAATTTTTGGGGTCCTGCAATGGACACCTATATGCATGTTTAAAGTGTAGAACTTGCTGGACTGTCACTTTCTGGCCAATGGTTTGGAAGGCAGCGGTTTATTCACCTTTCCTGCATGTCTGTTTGTCTACCTATATTAGCTATGCCGTGGCCTATTTATGTACATATGTCATATCTATGGGACATATGTTTGTTGTGTATACATATATACATGTACAGTCCTCATTTCATAATTTGCTTTGGTTTACGTCTGTGGATTATTTGTATACACATATATCTATATCCATACCATACCTTTCCACTGTACAGATTGTCGTAGAGTGTACAGCTGGTTGCCTCTTTATCTTCGGTGTGTTTTTCATAAACTTGTGTCTATCTGGTAATGTAGTGGCATTTCATTTAAGACTTATGTTGGGAAATACTGGCAAGCAGTTCAGGTTACGACTGCATACCCTTCAGAGAATCCATGCTACTGACACACCCGTTATTCTATCCACTTTCTATGTTTGTTCTGGCACATATCTGGGGTTTGTCCCTATTTGTACCGGTAGTTTGCATGCCTTTGTCCGGTTTCATACTTTACGAGGTTAACAGGTTTGAGCCATGTATATCTAACGTGGGGGAAACAGCATTCATTTACTATGCTGTGAGCGGATCACACATGCACAGGTGCACTTGCATTTCCTTATTGTGGGTTACGCGCAGGCCCACATGCATATCCTTATTGTGGGTTACATATGTTTACTAAGTCTTTGTGCTTACGTGGGCCTTATTACTTGTGACAGTACCAGTAAAATATCTGTAATCCGGTTAACGGACATATGCGAAACACACGTTCACCTTTACATATTTAAATGTCTGTACATTCATTACACTTTAACATTATATGTGCTGTAGTCGTAGTTGAACCGGGACTGCATTCATGTTGGCCGGATGCTGTAACCACTATACTTTTGGTGTTCTGACTCATTTATATGCATACCCATAGTACATAGCTACATTAACATATGCCTCACCGCTTCACTTATGACACAAGCATCCATTCTCCTGCTGGGAAAAATGTGGTACTACATATTACACATTCCCTATTCCCTACTGCTCTGGACCCAAGCTGCATATTTAATCACTGCAGGGATATTCAGAACCCCAAGGCTTATAGTCCTGACACATACAAGTCTTTAATTGTTAGGGTGTTCATGTGTTGATCTGGGTTTAGGCTTGTCCGCTTGGTGAACGGAACTGCCCTGACTGTGTTCAAATGTCAGACAAAGCACATGGACAGAGTTTGTCCATTTTAAACATTTTATCTGTGTTTACAGACACAGGTGTTTGGGCACCTGTCAGCAGCTTATAATGTTGGCAATACATAATATGGGTGGGGGTGGTTACAATACATAATCCATGGTGAGTGGTATTCCCATTCACATTTGACTATTTCCTGTATTCATTCATACGAGGATTATTATTTTGGACATGAATTAACTATGAATTAACTACAGGTATGCAGTAGTACAGTAAACATATGTGAAGGTTTGTTACAGTAAAAATGTACAGACCTCTGTAATACTCGGGGACTACCCCACATCCTTCACAACATTTCATGCTAATGTACATACTATTATTCTGTGAACTTTTGAAGTTTGTGAGAGCAGTATTTACATCTGTCCCTATTTGTCCACCCATCACTTTAGGCTTTGTCCAGATTTTGTTGCTGTAATAGGTTGAGAGGTGGTGTCGGTATGTGATTGAGTTGAATATATACTGTCGATAATTCAGTGGGGAGTAGGGTTACCACCTGTTCCTCTTATGAGGGAAGTCCCACTTTGGACAGTTGTGTCCTGACGAAACCTAAGACATGGCAAATGTCCTGTGATTTTAAGACAAAAGTATATTTCTTATTTTCTTTAATAGTTGCATGATACAGGTATTTTGTATGTGAAACACATAACTATTATTTGGGATAGCATAAGCAATTCAAATGCTATGAAATAAGCTTTTATCTTGGCAAACAAGTGTAATTCTGTCCTTTGCACTGGCTGGGGGTATGTTTTATCCTGCAAATTCTCACATTTCTACAAAAGATGTCCCACCTTGGGCATCTGAACAGGTGGCAACCCTAGTGGGGAGACCTGCATGGTGGACAGGTGTTCCATCCTGCGTAGTATGTTTTGCATGTCTGTCTAGAAACTGAACAGTACCGTGACTACACATACATGTTTTGTCCAGATGTGTACAGTACTAGACACCGTGGCGTGTACACAACTCTGATGTTTCAACAGGTTACTTATCCCACGCGGGATGTACACACATTTTGCCAAAACATGAACACGTGGGCATTTGGATTTACGTAACTGTGATGGGATGTTTACAAACGTGGGATACATATTTGCAATCCTGACACTGCCTAGGACGATACTTCCTACTACATATGAGGAATACTCGCTATGTTTAGGTGTACGGCTGCGCAAGGCTGGTAGCTGGATTTGGTGGACATTCGGACATGGGTGCAGGTTATGTGCTATACAGGGGATGTTGCATATTGCATTTGCATGCGTGGGTTCTGCATTTGGATGTCCCGGTTCCGCATATAGCATCCTATGTGTTTGTGCCGGTTACGTTCCTGTTCATGTGTATAGCACATTTTAATATTCATATGTTTGTGTGAGTTAACTTTACTAATAAATACTCTTTCATCATTAACTAAATCAAAAAACATTTTACATTCATTTGCAGTCATATTTCAATATTTTAAAGAACTCTGATTGTCCAACAGTTTAATAATTTGTAGCTCAGGCATTGTTAAAAAGATTTCCAATTCTTTTCTCAGTGGGGGATTATAAGTGCTAGGTTTACTAAACAAGTTGCAAGCATTATTATCATTATTCTTGAATAACAATTTAAAGTTCAACTTCCTGGTGAAGTCTCTCAATTCATTGATAATATCACATTTGGTGGCTCTTCCAGCCGGAACACAATTCCACCCCCTTCTTAAAATACCACAAATAGCGGCATCTAAACATTGAGATGACAAATTGATAATTTTAAAACTGCAAACATTCAGTATAAAATCAACAGTACCTGAAGGAGAAATCATTTCCTCCACTTCTTCCAAAATCTTTATATACAGTAATTCCCAACGAAGAAGGGATGAAGTGGCCAGGCTGGAGTTGCTAGCCTCAGGCCTTTTTTCCAAGAACATGATCAGCTTGTTAATGGAAATGTTAAATGTTATTCTTTGTTATAACTTTTTTAAGTTTAACGAAGATATTTACCATCAAAAAAATGGAGTGGCAATGGGTGCAGCGATGGCACCAAGTTATGTTAATATTTTTATGAATGGTTGGGAAAAAATGCATATCCTAGTTGACAAGTTTACTGACAACATTATTTGTTATAAACGTTTTATTGACAACCTTTTTTTTGTGTGGAGAGGAGGAATTGACTCTTTGAGAGTTTTTATAAAACACATTAATAATGTCAGTACTTATTTACAGTTTACATCAGTCTGGGATGAGATGAGTATATCATACCTAGATGTAATAATATTTAAAGACAAAGGGAAGCTGTTAACCAAAATCAATAAAAAGAATGTGCAGAACATAGCATACTTGCATTTTTCAAGTATGCATTCTAATAATATTAAAGAGAATATTGTAAATGGACAGTTAATGAGGGTCCATCAATTAACCACAAATTATGCAGATTTTTACAGTGAAAGTGAAATTTTGTGTTGTAAATTTGTACCAAGAGATTATTCCAAGCAATTGGTAAGAAATAAACTTGAGGAGATTAGTGAGGTTAGGAAGAATGCTAATGTTCTTTCCAAAGGAAATGTTAAAAAAGATTATAGGACTGCTATGCCAGTTTCCAACAGTGTTGATTCAGCAGCTATAAAATGAATTATTAACAATAATTGGAAAATATTAAAAAGCAATGACAAGGTTTACAAAGCAGTGGGAGATGTATGAGCACAAAAGGGCAGTAGAGATTGGCAATGAAAATAATGCCAAGGGAAAGCATTACAAAATGGGAAATTGTCCTCTTGATTTCACATTTATTGTACTAGGAGCTATTACTGGTTATGAAACAATATTAAATGCAAAGGAAGAACTTGGGTAGCTGGACTATTCATGGCAAGTCAGACTTAATACTTGCCACCCACCTGGGTTAAATAGCCGAGAGGATTTTATGGCTTATTTGAGAAGGAAGCGGTGAAGGCTTTAACCTCTGAAAGTCATATGACAAGTTGGTATTCAAACTGAATGTGTTTAATATGTAATTCAGTCTGATGAAGTCTCTGTGTTGGGAGACGAAAGCGCTTACTGGATTATCGTTTAATAAAGGAAGTTTGGTTTTATTACCGAGTTTTTTTTTTTTTCAAGTTGTTTATTCGGTTTACGTTTTTTTTTGTTTATCTATTTGTGACATTTTTTACCATGAACCAAGCTGCATCTAACTTTTTAGCTGTTCTGACTGGGTTTACTCTACATGATAGTCCTAGTGGATCTATAGTACTCAACAAAGAAGGTTTGGCGAGCAGCTTAACATCAAGAAATGGAAATCTGCCAAAAAGAACTAGCAAGGTATTATCCAATTGTTTAGCCCCACCAGTAGACACTTTTGCTGCTTCTAACAATGCAGTGAACTCTAAGAGTTATTCTTTTGATGCTATTGAGTCCTTTAAGGAGCTTGAAAGAGATCTTATCAAGTTAAAGCATCTACAGTGGGATGTATTATACTTGACTGCTGTTTGCAATTTAAAAGAGTACCAAAAGGGCTCAGGATAACAACAATGCCAAATGGTAATGATTTACCTAAAGAGTTTATAGATAAATGGGTCAAACTTAATCAAAAAGTGGGGCTACAATATGTAGAAATGTTGTCCAATTGGAATAAGCAAAAAATAGAACAACTCAACAATAAGATCCGTATTAGTTTCATTTCACTCAAGGACAAATTGACTGCAGACAATTTTGATACCAGATTTAGTTTCATTCAGGACAAACTTATCAAAGAAAATGATTTTTTTGTCAAAACAAAAACTAAAAAGTTCCAAAGAGACCTTAAGGAGTATGAAGAAGGAGTGGCTTATGTAAGAGTGACAGCTGAACCTACAAAAGCAAGGGATGGTGAAGCCAGCCCAGGAACAGGAAATAATGTCTCAATGAATGCTGCCATTGATGAAGAAGGAGGGCCAAGATGCTCAGAGTGCTTAGCACAACAAGGACAGCCTATGGAGACCAATGCTGAATGCAGTCCTTATCCTGATAACATCAATTTAAATTTTCAGTTGAATCAACCCACACAGAATGTGCAAGTTTATCAGAAGAGGCCGAATGGCCACAAGACTTGGGTGGAGGTGACGACAACGAATTCAGGAGGTCAGAACAAGTCATTTCAGAAGAAGACATGGAAGAAGTGGAGGAAATTATTTCTCCTTCAGGTACTGTTGATTTTAGACTGAATGTTTGCAGTTTTAAAATTATTAATTTGTCATCTCGTCTTTTAGATGCTGCTATTTGTGTCGTTTTAAGTAAGGGGTTGAAGTTTGTTCCAGCTGGAAGAGCCAACAAGTGTGATATTATCAATGAACTGAGAGACTTCACCAGGAAGTTGAACTTTAAATTGTTAGTCAAGAATAATGATAATAATGCTTGCAACTTGTTTAGTAAACCTAGCACTTATAATCCCCCACTGAGAAAAGAATTGGAAATCTTTTTAACAATGTCTGAGCTACAAATTATTAAACTGTTGGACAATCAGAGTTCTTTTAAATATTATAATATGACTACAAATGAATGTAAAATGTTTTTTGAATTAGTTAATGATGAAGGAGTATTAATTAGTAAAGCTGACAAGGGCAATTCTTTGGTTGTACTTGATAGAACATTTTATGAACAAAAAATGTGTCAAATGTTGGCTGATGAAGCTTTTTATGAAAAGGTATCTTTCAACAAAGTAAAAAAGTCTTATGCTTTTATTGATGCTCTGATAGAAGCATGGTTCTACACAGGCAGAATAACAGAAGAAATTAAGAAATATATCAATAACATGTCTCCGAAATTTAGTAGGATTTTTGGCCTTCCAAAAATCCATAAAGATTTGGATAACCCGCCTTTCAGACTTATCATAGCTAGTGAGGGCACTAAAACAGAGGCCATTTCCATTTTTGTTAACAAACACTTACAAAAGGTGGCAGTAAAAAGTAATTCTTATATTAGATATACTTTTGATTTTATTCAAAATATAAAGGAAAAGGAAGTGAATGTTTTGGATTCAGATTTACTGGTCACCTTAGATATAAAATCTTTATATGCAGTAATTCCCAATGAAGAGGGGATGGAAGTGGTCAGGCTGGAGTTGGTAGCCTCAGGCCTTTTTTCCAAGAACACTATCAGCTTGTTAATGGAAATGTTAGATGTTATTCTTTTTTAAAACTTTTTTAAGTTTAACAAAGATATTTACCTTGAAAAATATGGAGTGGCAATGGGTGCAGCAATGACACCCAGTTATGCCAATATCTTTATGAATGGTTGAGAAAAAATGCATATCCTAGTTGACAAGTTTACTGACAACATTATTTGTTATAAACGTTTTATTGACAACATTTTTTTGTGTGGAGAGGAGGAATTGATTCTTTGAGAGTTTTTATAACACACATTAATAATGTCAGTACTTATTTACAGTTTACATCAGTCTGGGATCAGATGAGTATATCATACCTAGATGTAATAATATTTAAAGACAAAGTGAAGCTGTTAACCAAAATCAATAAAAAGAATGTGCAGAAAAATGCATACTTGCATTTTTCTAGTATGGATTCTATGAATATTAAAGAAAATATTGTAAAGGGACAGTTAATGAGGGTCCATCAATTAACCACAAATGATGCAGATTTTTATAGTGAAAGTGAAAATTTGTGTTGTAAATTTGTAGCTATAGGTTATTCCAAGCAATTGGTAAGAAATAAATTTGAGGAGATTAGTGAGGTTAGGAAGAATG
>NC_056728.1:1444004366-1444011866 GCF_019279795.1 Protopterus annectens
TGGAGGAGATGCATATTTCAGGTCCTCTCCTCACGTGTGTTGGGGAACTACATGTGCTTACTGGCATGTGTTAGCATGGCATCAAGGAAGTGGTGGAGTACCCTGGATGCAGATGCCTGTGAAACCCACATGATGCACCCAGTAGGTCTTTGGAAAGGGCTTGTAGCTAGAATTGTTAGGGCTACATATACCTTGTTACTCACTGGTATGGGTTCCCCTCTGTTGGTTCTAGCTCTGAGTTGAGGCCACCACAGCTCAGTAATTTGCTGAAGTATGTATCTGTTCACCCTGTAGCACTCTACTATCTCCAGATCATGTAGCCCCTCATAGGTTATCCTGGGTCTGTACACTCTTCTCCTCCTCCTTGGTCTGTGGCAGTTGTCAGCAATATCCTCCTCTCTGATGCTAGCCTCTAGCACATACTGATGGAGCAAAGCAATGGCAACCCCTAACATTTTCCAAGTTAAAATTCCCCTGCATGTATACACCAATGGTGCAGAGTTTGTGAGAAAACCAGACTGTAAGGGGTTTCCATACTTTATACTGTTGTACTTGCTGATGCTGCCTGTATGATTGGCTGACTAAGATACATTACAATTGTCAGCTATATTACTTATGGCTTTGCTTTGGCCACTGTGAGTGTTAGAAACATTAGTGGTAATTTGTGCATGATTGCCTTTATTCTGCTGCTGCTCTTTTTGTAATTAATTTTTATTTGCATCTCCTCCCATTTTCAGCTATGCGGCCACCTGCCAGCTGTATTATATTTGCATGGCCCATTCTGAGTTGCAAGATTCCATAGTAGTGATTTATACTTCATTTCTTCTTTATTGCATGCTGTTGACCCTTATTTTTTTACATGTCCTCCCATTGTCAGCTCCAGCCCCCTGTCTCCTGTATTATTGAGTGCTTTCATTGGCCCATTGAGGGTTGTAGACTCCCATATTGCTGATTTCTACAGCATTTCCCTTGTTCTGCTATTTCCTTTGCCTTTTGCTATTTCCTGCCTCTTTGTGCCTGTGTGCTGTGTAAACATTAGGAAATGACCCTCTCCTGGGCATGAACATGCTTCTCATTTCATGGAATAAGAGTAAACAGCCTCAGACATGCCCCCTCACTTAGCTGTGCTTAGCTAATCTGAAACCATCCAACAGACATCCAATGTGCTTACACCAGGCATCACACACCCCCTTTTCATTTTCCTTGCTCCTCCTGCCTACACTATCGTATTAGAGCACCTACACAGTTAGGTGCAGTCTGACACTTAGAAAATATCCTGACTAAGCTGTGATTCAGTTAAGTCCACTCATTAACATACCCTACTGCCTCCAGCCCTGGTTACTGTACTAAGCATGAGCCTTCCCCCTTAGCAACCACTGTTCTCTGGCAATGTTTACTTTCTGCATGCCATTGACTATAATGTCAAATTGCAGAAAGCTGCGAATATTACTCCCCCCCCATTTCTACATATTCTCCCCCCTCCCACTAGTGTACCACTTCCCCTGCCCTCAATGGCTGAGTTTGTCCAACAGAAATAAAAGTTTATGTTTTTTTAAAATGGTTTTGCATGCCAATGGCCATATATTTATCCATTGGCATGCATATCCTCAATAATACATGCTTTTTGGAGCACTGACATGCTTCTGTTGTGGAGATTGCAGAAATGTATTTGGTTAGTAACTGAATACATTTTTGCAAGTTACACTGTTCCAGCACAGAGACATGCCGCTTTGCTGGATTGCTAATCCAGCTCATTTGCATGGTTTTCACCAGCAAATGAGCTGATTAGCATACATCATGGCTTTCCTTGCTGAAACAGTGTAGGGACGCTCATGCACATTAAAACAATACGTACCTGGATCGCGAGGTGGCCATTTTCCATGCAGGAGCGGTTACACTGTTCCTGCACAGAAAATAAAGCATGATGAATCCCGGGGATTATCTATACTCAAAAACAAAATACAACCAATTTCAGAAAGATATTTTCAATGAAATCCTAAAACAATATAACTGGAATGCACTTAGAACAAAGACCCTAGATATTGCTGTAGAACACTTTAATAACATATTCCTTTAGACCTTAAATAATCTAACTCCAGTAAGTAATAACAGAGTAAATTCAAACCCTGCACAATGGCTAACAAAAGAAACAAAAAAATCATGATAAAAAGGGATAATGCCTGGAAAATTGGTATAAAACTAAAACTCAAAATGCCTTCTGGCAATTTAGACATCTTTGAAATTTTGCAAAACTTCATGTCAAAACAGGATAAGCAAACATACTATAACAACCTACAAAAGAAACATAAAAACAACCCAAAATGTTTTGGTCATCACTAAATAAACTGCTCTACTCTGGCAAGATCACCAGTCGCTTTCCAAAAACAGACAATACAACAGACTCTATCCCACTCAGTTTAATCCCTAGTTTATACAATCAATATTATCTCTCTTAGACACTAATACATCTGTCTCCTCTCTCTACCCCGTCCAATCAAAACCACCTACAGCTCTTCAGTTTTAGTCCAGTACCTACCTCACTCATAATGAAGTTGCTCCTTAAACTATAAACTACTTCCATAGCTGTAGACTAACTACCATCAGACTACCTAGAAATAGCTGCAGAAATTATAGCCTTCCCTGTGCCCATACTAATTAATAGGTCCATAGAAAAAGATATGTCCCTTCACTGCATAAAGGCAGCACATTTACATTGTTAAATAACTACAGATCAATAGCAATTCTCTTCCCCCTTTCCAAAATATTAGAGAAGTGCATCCATATGAAGAGGATGCAATATCTAACCTCAAATAACCTGCTGTCAGAAACACAACATGGTTTAGGTCCAGCACAGCATCACTACTGCTCTACTATGTTTTACCAATATAATGAACCAACATAGAAACAATGGTCAGCTTGTGTCCACCACGTTCTTAGACTTGTCAAATGCATTTGATACTGTCTCGCATCAGCAACTGCTTGTTTGACTGTCCTCAATTGGACTTTTACAGTACTACATGTGGTTTCTTAGTTACCTGTCTGGAAGGCAACAAGCTGTTAAATGGCAGCAAACCTACTCATCTTTTCAACCATTGACTACATGTGTCCCTCAGGGCTCTATCCCGGATCCTCTCCTATTTAATATATTTATTAATGACCTCCATACCTGGTTAGTTCAGTATGCAGATGACTCAATATCAGTATATGTGGACTCAACAAAAATAAACTTGAAGACATTACCCAAAAATCTTCCAAATCTGTAGAAACCTAGCTCAAAAAATCAAACCTCCAACTCAACTCCAAGAGAATACAGTTAATGCTTTTTACCTCAAAGAGTTACCAAACTCAAAAGCAATCCTTTACCAAAAAGTCATCAAATAATACTGTCATTGAAAGTCACAGTAAACTTCTAGGCATTATAATAGATGACAATCTCAAATATGACCAGCATATAATGCACACCATTAAATCTACATAACAGAACTAGGCTCCCCTTAAAAGATCAATGGATTCCTACACATACTGCAAGAAAAAAGTCTAGTCACCACCATCTTATTGACAACTCTCTTTTATGTACTCCTATCCTAATAAACATAAACAGTACTCAAAGAAAGAACCTTGCCTCCTGCTACAGTAGAATAGCTAAATTTGCCGCCAGTCTTCCTCATAGGACCCACTACTGTCTTATCTTAAAGCAATTAAACTGGCTTGAACTACACAGCTATCCAGGGGTGGCTCATGCCATTGGACTGCAGGGCTACAGCCCCCCAGCTGTGAAAAGAAAGAAAAAAAAAAAAAAGAAAGATTAACATTTTAAGAAATAAAATATTTTGTAATACTACTTAGCTGTGAGTCGACTGACCCGCTGTTAAATTCCCGGAACTTGGACTGAGTGTGCATGCATGCTCGGTGAGTCCCAGGTTTAAAAAAAAAATAGTTTCTGTACATCCGGACTGCTGTAAAACCAGTCCAGATTAAGAAGAGAAGGCAAGGATGTACAGATGCCCATAAGTTTATGCTGTTTGTAACCTTGGAAAAGTGGAAGGGGATCGGACTGCCACATCCACAGTCACATACGTGACATGGATGGCTGGATGGCTACTGATTGGTTCTTGCTCTCTTTCTCACACTTTGCATGCTGGGGAAAAGAGAGTGTGAAACAGTCAGCAGTAGTGCTTGTCTTTGGAGTTCATTCGATTGGACAGCAGATCAGTGCATCTTCAACTTGTTTGACTCCACCTGTTGGATTGGAAAACAAAAAGATCACTTAGCCTTCAAGTGAAAAGGGAGGAAAGGAAATGAATAAATTATAGCAGGTTAGTGAAGGAGGATACCAAAAGTTAAGTATTATTTGTTAAAATTTCTTTTGAAATGTCATTCTCTAGATTGTCTGGAAGTCTGAAGCATAACAGAAACTTTACCTCATTTGAATTTGAATGGGTGCAGTAAATGTAGAGCAAGTCACTTCAAATGTTCATAGTGTAATGCATGCCAGACTTTATAAATGCTTCAGTTTTGATGTGGACAACAGAGCTACTGCTTGCCTGTACTGTCAAGAAGTAAGTTCAGGAAAACTGTTTTTTCTGGGAATTGTACAATGATATAAGGAAGCAAGATGTTTACAACATCTCATAGGTTTCCCTCAAGTAAGTCTCAAAAAAGGCTATACAAACACTTCTAAACAAAAAAAAAATGTTCATTTGGGGTAATGAAGTAGGTCACAGATATTTACTAGGGATGCAATCAAGTAGATCACTGAGGGGTCAAACCCAGTTACCTAGAACACTGTATAAGTGACTTTCTCAGAGTCTCACAGTAGGCAAATGGGGGCTAAAGGAATCAAACCATGCACAATAAGAAATAGTTTATTAACAGCTTACAGTCTTAATTCCCTGCATTATCTGGCAGAATAGCAGCTAGAAAGAAAATATGGTTAATTGATCAGAAATGTAAGTATTCAGTCTCAGTAGAAAACAAGTACTTGTTGGCAGTGTTTTGTTGGCCATAAAAGCTTACAACAAATATCCTATCTGCCAGATTTTGTCTAACGTTTTATGAAAAATGTATGCATGCAGATATAATTGATACTTTTCTTTGTAAAAATGTGTGCATGTTAGTTATGCTTGTTATTCTTCCCATGTGTAATGTATGTATATGACTTTTCTGGGTTTCATCTGTAAATTTGTTTTATTTTCTGTTGTTTGTTATGTAAAAGCTATTTTTTTTCCTTTTTCTCTTTGTATTGAAGCTTTTCTCCCTGGGCCTCTACTGAGAATGGATTTCTTACCCAGGCAGACTTTCCTAGTAACTAAATGTCAAATATATAAATAAATATGTCAGCGCTTTCTGTTCATGACATTAATGAACAAAAGAAAACATATGCGCACATACCTGAAAGCTAAAGAAAAAAATATCTTTGAATTTCTCAAATTAATTAGCAACTTTGTTCAAAATAACTTTATGTAGGAAACAGTGCAAGAAATAGCTTTATTATTGTTTCACAATGTAGGTGTTCATGAAAATGCATACATGTCTCTAAACAGACATTTGATACTTTAAATATAGACCCAAGAATTCCCACACTATAAAACTGTATTTATTAGCGTAACAGAATTGTGGGTAATGATGTTTCAATTCTGTCTGTAAAAAAAAAATCAGTATATTTTGTTCAAAAACACCAACATGATAACAGCCATCTTAAAGCATTACTACTTGTGTTTATAGAATAATTAATTAATATTTCTATATCCTATTGCTGTAGTCCCTAAGCACAAAACTTAATATTTTGAGATACAGTCATGGGTCTTTTTCCCTCTATGTTTCCCATATTTATTCGGTAAATTATTTAATATAACATTATATTTTTTATTTAAATGTATGTTTGCATTTTTGTTCTGAGAGAAGGAAAAGTATTAAAATGTTTACACCTTTTAATACATTCTATAGCATTTTCTCTGACAACTTGAACTTTATAATCTTTTAACTATTAAAAATGCAATTTAAATATAACATTGAGTTGTGGGAGCTTATTTAAAAAGAAAATGGTGTTTCTGTATTATGATTTCTGTTGCAGACGAGCTTTTACTTAAACAAGTTTTATTCTTTATATGTTTGGATAATAATACTACTTTAGCAAATCATATTTTGCAACCCATAGTCTATACGTAAGAGGTATCAGTAATTTAGACTAAATAAAGATACAATACTAAATTAATGACGCAATAAATCCTGAGATTCAATAAACGTGCAGGAATAGTGCTATTCCTGCAAGGAGTGGTTCGTGCCCATGTAGCTACAGCAGGCCGCCTTGCATATTCATGAAGGCGGCCTGCTGTTAAAGTTAAATGGATACAAACCAGGAACGAGTGCAGGAGGCGTGCTTAAGTGGTGCACAGTCTACAGACATGCCCCCTGCACTCAGAAAGTGCCATATGGCACTTTTCAAATGCATTTCAGTGTCCGCGGACACTGAAAACAAAAACAAAAAGGTCTTTCAGTGTCCACTGACACTGAAATAAGTAGTAGATCAGGAAATAAATGCAGCGTGTGTATGACAGGTCTGGCACACACTCCCTGCATTGTAAAAGTGCCATATGACACTTTGCAACTGCTGTCAGTGTCCATGGACACTGACAGCTAATAAAATAGCTCATGTCAGTGTCTGCAGACATTGAAATAGCCAGCAGATGATCAAGGAAATGCAGATGGTGTGTGACAGGTTCATCACAGTACAATAACTATCTGTCATGCATGCATCTCAGGATTACAAGTTCAGACTGTCTAACCAAGAGACTATTAGGCAGAAACCAGAGAAACAAAAAGCAGCCATTCCCCAGTCGCTTAGTGTAATGAAAATTTGCTTAGTTTTTCATTTTGCACACCCAGACATGGTTCGAATCCAGGGAGTGATGCTAAGATGTGTGCATATCTCCACACAAGGAATCAGGAATACATGTAAACATAGTCAGGTAGTGTTAACAGATATTTTCTCCAAAGGTTTTACAGGTAAGGAAATGTTGGTAGTAGCTGTAATGAAGGGTATACTAATAAACTGTGTACAACTGTTCAACTGTCCCACCACATGCCAGCAAATTACAGCAGGATAGGTGCGTACAAAATGCACTCTTCCCAATAAATGTCTCTCAAGTGTCATGCTGTCATGGCTAGTGGTCAATGCTGCCAATAACCCTGGATACAGACAGGAAACGAGTTGAAGTATGCCAGTAGCACACTCACATAACAGCAATTCGGGGTACCCCTCCTGTACCAGATATGTAACCTTGACATGTATGAGTTCCCTCTAGTCATGTTGCCAGAGTTGTCACAGTTTGCCCCATACCAATCCAGTCTGACAGTTTAATAGGTATGTTTATGCTACAGAAGCTATGGACCATAGGCAGATGTAAAGTGAGGGCAGACCCATACAGTATTGAGCAGTACTGTTGTGGAAAAATGAAACATAAACAGTTGTTAATGGACTTTTTGTCTCCCACCCCCCCA